>NC_142933.1:36520538-36560538 GCF_046866305.1 Octopus bimaculoides | reverse complement strand
ACCACCATCCTGTCATATTTCAATGTCACCACATGTCATGTGGATGCCACCAATGTAGACACAGTGCCATATTGTCTCCCACTCACCAATGTAGACACAAAACATCCCCTAACTTTGCTATAAAAGATCTTATTTTTATTGGTCATTTGTAAATTTGATGGAGATGGAAGGCAAATACATTTGATTGGCGGGGGGGAGACGTGGCCGTCTGATGAGGGATTAACTTCCATTGTGTCACCTATATATATTTTTAATTTAATCATATCTTTCAGAAATTTTTTCCTTTCCTTACCCTGGAATCTTTGTCATTTACTTTGATGTTTACACCTTGCCATCCAGTTGGTTAGTGTGTTACAGTCAGTGTGTTGCTGCCAGCATACAGCTGTGTATTGCTAACACTGCTAGTGTATTGCAATCGTCAATACTGTGCCGCTATCAGTGTGTTGCTACCGCTGTCAATGTGTTGCTATCACTGTTAATGTATTGCAAACACAGACACTGTTGCAATCACTGTGTAGCTATCACTGCCAGTGTGTTGCTATCAGTGTGTTGGTAAATTATGAATGTTTCTCTATAGTAGAAAACATCCATTGTGCCAGCCTCTGTTTAATCTTTCTCAGTATTTTCATTTTCTCAAAAACAACACCACCATTTTTACTTCTAGTTCTACTTCCTGCATTTTTATTAATTAGACAATCCTAACCTAACCATCTAAAATTTATACACATCCTTCCAAAATGGATTGTTTTTTTTAAATTTTATTATTTTAATCTTTTCTCTTAATCTGTGTATACAAATGTCTTTAGCAGGGTTTAACAAGGCCAGATTTTCTGTATTACAGTATAAGTATTTAAAGTATGTGTTCACATCATATTGTGTATGTGTAGTGTACATAAACACATCTATATTTGAATATATACATAGACATCTATGTATCTGTCCATTTTCTGTAAGTGTACGTGTGCAGTCACACACACACACAATATTTATGTAAATATGTATGTATGTTGCCAGTTTTACACACACAAGACACAGACACACATGTATCAGTTTCTGTCTAATACACTCAGATAAGATTCCCTCCTGTTGTCTACATGATCTTTAAATTCCTTCCATTGATTCTTCCTATTTAATCCGAGCAGATGGATGTGAATAATCAGACAAAATGACAAAGAACTTTAGAGGAAGTTTTGTTTTAGTAGAAGCCTGCTCCATCCAATTCACCAACACCTACAACACAAGGCAGGGCAGAAGTTTTATTCTACATCTGTCTCATTGCTTTAACATTGGCTTATCCTCTCTGTCTTCTTGTTCTATCTCACTAATTTCACTCAGAAACTTCTGTTCTGTAGCCTGTTTGCTCACCAGGAGATATAGAGGCTATGATGGTCACTATTGGTCACTACTCAGCTGCCAGCCACTGAACTGGTTGTTAATTATATGTAGAACATAGACTGAATATAAAGAATTTATTTTAATTTTTCCTAAAAATGCATATTTGTTGGGAGGGAGGGTGGGTGGTGTTAAAAGTCGTCAGAAACAGTAGAAATAAAGTTTAAAGAAACATTGGCAAACTGGGAAAACAAAAGAAATATTTGTATTGATATTACAGGGATCTATGGTACATGGTTGTCTTAGAGAAGTTAGGGCATAACCTTTCACTTCATCACATACACACACACACCGTGCTTATATATATATATATATATATAAAAGGTACACACTGACTCACATTTCTGTTTGTGAGTGACTTTTATTTTAAAACAAAACTGTTACGTGGATTTTTTTTTAAGGCAAAGATGACTAGCTGGATACAAATGTGTGTATTTTTATATATACACACACATACACACACACACACATACTTGCACATATCCATATACATAATATATATGTGAGGGCTAAGACATCAGTTGAAGGTCCTTCAGACAAAAAGAAAAAGTTAACAAACCAACAAAAGTCCCCAAAACTGAAATAATATTCTCTAAAGATTTGCTGAAAATATCTTGTCACCCATTTGCTTTGAAATCTCTGTTCCCTAGCCTGGCCCCTACTTATGGGCTCTCTTCCTTGTTTTGGATTGTGCAACTGCTGCAGTAAAGGTGCAGATTTTTTCCAGGTTGTTTTGTTTATTATTATTATAATTATCATTATTATTATTATTATTAGGGTGGTAGATTGGCAGAATCTGTAGAGCCTGGAACTAAATGCCTTGTGGTATTTAGTTGTGTCCCTTTACATTCTGAGTTCAAGTCCCGCCAAGGTCAACTTTGCCTTTCATCCTTCCTGGGTCGATAAAATAAAGTACCAGTCAAATACTGGGGAAGGGGTCGCCAAAATTGGCTGAACCGCAATCCCAAAATTAGTGGCCTTGTGCCTATTATAGAAATTATTATTATTATTATCATCATCATATTTTTTTAATTCATTATTTGATGTAAACTGTAGAAATCCTTTTAGATTTATTTGATTTCTGGGTTTTCTGTTTTTTTTTTTTTCTTTTTGGAACTGTTGTACCAGAAGCTGTGTAATTCAGCGACTAAAGAATAATAAAAATTGATGACCATCTTCCAATATATGTTGACTTGTCATTTTTCTCTGTGTCTTTTTTTTGTTGTTATTTTACTCCAGGTCAGCCATAGCCCAACAGACCCATGATCAAAGGTATTCCACTCAGGAACATCATCATCATTTCACATATGCTTTCCATGCTGGCATGGGTTGGATGGTTTGACCGGATTTAACAGGCTGGAGAACTGAGTCTTGCTCCTGTGTCTTGGTTTTGACATGGTTTCTACATCTGGATGCCCTTCCTAATGCCAACCATCTAACAGAGTGTAATGGGTGCTTTTTCTTATGGTCCCAACACTAGTGAAGTTACCTTGTCACTCACAAGGCTAAAAATCTCCCTCAACTGAGAGGGGAGTGGCTTTATGCAAGTTGTCGAGGGGTTAACCCATTACCCCCCATAATTCTATTAACTGGAATTTTTTTATGAAACTTTGATTTCTAGCATAAAACAGCCTTAGAAACACGCTGGAATGATCAAAATAACATTTCAAAATAACATTTTAAGTAGAAATAAGCGAGATATTGGGTGAAAAATTAGCAAACCTCATTTGAATATCAGAGAAATATACCTAGTAGATAGGGCAAAAAGGTTAGATATGTGTAAATATTGACAAATAATTACGAAATTTGTAATTTTTAAGTGATTTCATATGAGATCACTAGTAGGTAATGGGTTAGGAAGACAAGAACAAGTTTGTTGTGAAGGAGATTCATAGCTACCTCACCATTATATATGGGTAGGTAGAAGTGGATTGGGTAGGATCAGAAAGAGGTAAAGATGGTTGTGATGAGGTACAAGAAGATACCTTCAAAATAAATAGGAGGTTGTGCGGGGTCAGGAAGGGTGGGGTGGGAAAAGGTTGCAACACTGCTGGGGGAGAATGAGTGAAGGTGAGAAACAGGAGTTGAGATAAATGTTGAACAAGAGTGTGGAGGTTGACTGATGGTAAATATGAGGTGAGGGTAGTGATTAGAATGTGTAATGGCTGTTAACAGAAAGTGACTCAGCATAGAGGTAGTGATAATTAGAAGTCCAGAATTTAATTTAAGCAGCTGGAGTATATTACAACTAATAGAAGAGTGACAGGGAGATGAGAGATTAGCAGGTGAATGTTTGACAGGGATATATTTGGTGGTGGGGGTCTAGTTGTGTGCACATTTATTCCTGAATCTCAGTTTCGCCATTATAATGTAGATGAACAGGTCTTTTCATATACTGTGTGATGGCAATTGATTCTGTCCTTTGTCATCTTCAGTGAGCTCAGCATCCTGGGACTGACCCTCACCACTTGATCCCATGTCTTCTTGGGTTTTCTGTTTCTATGGATTCCACCCACTGTAAGTGATTGGCATTTTTTCACACAGCTGCTATCATCCATATGAACCACCTGCTCAAACCAACATAGTCTTTTCTCACACTATATCTAATTTTTCTTATGGTCAGTTTGTCTCTTAGAACATTTGTACTTTGTCATTCATGTACATTGACATTACATATTCTGTGGAGCATACTTCATTTCTTTCTGGTCTTCACAGTCAGGGCCCATGTTTAACTTGTATATAGTATTTTAATTTGTACACAAGAATCATTTAGTCTGCTTTTCAATTTGAGAGAGAAACCTTATGTAACAAACAGAGTTAATAGCTCCTCAGACTATCTTCAGTCTGTTCTTATTCTGGCTACTATACTTTCAGAACATCCTCTTCCACTGCTAATTATGTCACCTAGGTAACAGAAGCTTTCATCTACTTCCAGGGATCCTTCTAGACATTTGAGAACATCTATTTCTTATGCACACTTAGTGTTTATTGCCACTGCTCATCTGCCACATACAAAATTTACTTTTACCGTTAATCTGCCTGTGATTTCACTGTGCCTCTTTTTGTCCATAGCTTGTATCAGGTACACCATTTGGAATTTTACCAATTCCTAGAGTCTCGTCTGTTTTCCTGCTTACTAAAGTAATAGTCTTTGCTAAGTTAAATTTGAGGCCATTTGATTATAGACTTTGCTCCCATGACTGGACTTTTCTCTAATCTTACTACAGATTCACTTAAAGAATGAGCTCAACATCTAGTGGTTCCCATGGGCATCTGATTTCAAACTCCTCTGTTATGGCCTGTAGAACTATAATAGATAGAAGGGGACTGAGAACCAAGCTTTGGTGAACCCCTACAGGCACACACACACTTTGCTGACAGCATCCAGTACATGGCTTGTATGGTCCTCACAAACCATTTGTCTGCTATCTTTCTCAGTGATCTCCAGAGCAAGGTACCATGTCAGAGGCTTTCTCCAAGTTGACAAATACTAAATACAAAAGGTTATTTTTAACTATATACTTTAATAGTTTCTTTACTTGAAAAATAGCAGCAGTAGTACTTCTTCCAGGCACAAAAATAAACTAAATCTCATCTAGACTAATTCTCTTTCTGTAAATTTCATAATTAGGTGACTAGCTTGTATCCTATTCTACCAGATATTTGAAGATTTCTCTGGTGATTCCTGATCAACCAAGGATTTTCCTTGCTTTCATATCCTTAATTGCTTTATCTATCATATTGCTGGGTATTAGTTAAGTATATGCTACAAAGACACTCCTTCTTCCAGGCATTCTCCACATTTAACAGTTTCATAGTAGCACTTCCATGGTTCTTTTCAAAATCATTAAGTGCAAATGTACCATTATCCATCCACATGTATTTCTCTTCCACATCTTGAGTTTTGCGAGCACACTCACTTGAAATCCAGAACACCTCATACCTCAGATCCGTACATTGTAGAACATTTTGCAAACCTTTAACCTTTTACTTTGCCCTTTGCTAAGTAGCCCTGTTATCTGGCTTCTATTCTAGCTATCCAGTATAGCTTTCTGTCCACACTGCTTCCTCCATTCTAAGCTTGTCTTTTTACTTTTATAGCCCTGCTTGCCTCACTGCTCCTCTTTTATATCACATTCAACCTAGATACAGATTAAGTCTCTAGCCCTCAGCAGATTGTTGTGTAGGAACTTCCAGTTTTCTTTGGTCTTCTAGTTATCCATCCTATCAATTTGTTTTTGAAGTTGGCTCTATGGTTAGGAAGTCCCCCGCCATTCCAACTCTATAATTTCAGGTCTGTTCCTTCTGCTTGGAATGAAAGACATATATCTTCTATTGCCTTGGGCTAACCAATGCCTTGTGAGTGGAACTGGTAGATGGAAAATGTATAGAATCAAATTATGTGTGTGTTCTGTTTTATGCAGTGTGTAAATCATGTCACTGCATAAGTAGTGTTACTCTTTAACCCTTTCGTTACCGTATTTCTGTTGAGATACTCTGTGTTTCTTTCAATTAATTTTAAATATAATAAAGAATTTAATAAAATGACTTAGCTATCATTACAATAGTGTTAGGAACATAAACTATGACTAAGGTTTGATGGAAGATTTTAATTCAAAACTTTTGAAAACAAGACATTTGTACTACAGAGCCAGAGGTGGTTTCAGGTGGGTTGGTATCAAAAGGGTTAAATCTGCCTTAAAATTGTGCCCAGCTGTTTAGCAGTTTGTCATTTGAAAGATGAGCAAAATAAGTATCATGCTTATCTAATATGTAAACAAGGATTGGTTGCAGGAAGACATCCTGGCATTGAATACTTCTTTGACAAGTCTCATCTAACCCATGCTAGCAAGGAAAGAATGGATGTAAAAACAAAACTGCTGCTGACAATGATGAATATGAGTGGATCCAAGACTACATTATCCAATGTTTATTCTTTTTGAAAGAAAGTGGGGTTTGATTTGAGGTTGATTTATTCGGTTGTTGTAAGTATGGGGATTCTTTTTAGTACAAGAGGTGAAGTACAAGCTATGGGGATGGGACATAAGTAATTATTAAAATAATAAGTTTATGATTCTACTTTGTCATAGAGGATAAATAACCAGTTGTTAGGAACTCACGATGTTTGTAATGTACAATGTTTCTGAGCACTGGCAGTGAGGTGGTGTGAATTCACAGACGTCCACCAGTTCAGAGTCTTATATGAACCAGAAGTTAAGTACAGAGCATACTCTTAATTAATTGATTAATGATATAAACCATTCTTTATGGCTACAGAACAGAGCTTTCTAAACTTTTCATACTGACAACTCACTTTTCAAGAATAAGTTTTGATGATTAATTTTGCTAATGACATGAAATTAGTAAACAATTAACTATCACATTACCTATTTAACTTTTCTCAGAGATGTTGAAACTTAAATATACTTCACAGTAAAATATATGTAAAAATTAATCACATTTTGCTTATTTTCATAACACACCTAGAGATTATTCATGACACACAGTTTGGAAATCTGTGATGTTAATGATCCCTTGTAAGCTGATGTTTCTCTGGTTGTACACACAAGTGCATTTTCTTCTTTTATATACATTTTCTACCAGTACCTTCAATGGAGGGGCCATTATTACAATCTAACATTAATGTAAAAGTGACCTGCATGAAGAGAAAGGGGTTTATTATGCCAACCTCATGTTTACTATATATTGAAATCTACTGAGTATAATTAAATTGGCATTACTTTATTGGGTAACCAAGATATTTTACAAATAATTTTGACTTAATAAGAGAACTGTTACATGGTTGCTCAACCTATAAGAAATCTACCAATCCCAAACCAAATGAAGAAGCCTTGTACATAGACATAGGTTCCAACCACCCACCAGCAGTCATTAAACAATTAGTTAATAACATTAGCAGGTGCATCTCCAATCTATCCGCCAATAAAGACACTTTTGAAAAGCCACCCCATGCTATAACACTGCATTAGAAAGGTCCAACATTAAGAATAGCATAAACTGCATTGAACCAAATACAGATAGACCAAGAAGATGCAGACAGAAGAAACTCTTGTGGTTTAACCCACCTTATAGCATGAATGTAGTCACTAACATAGGAAATTCTTAAACTTAATAAACAATCATTTTCCAAATTCACACAAATATCATAAGATCTTCAACAAAAACACTATAATAGTTAACTATAGTTGTATCTCCAATATACACTCAATGATACTCAAGCACAATAAAAATAAACACACCAGAAATACCCTTGAAAGACACAGTAACTCTAAATCTCTATACTGCTGTCTTCTAAATATTAACTGTCTGGAAAGCGAACTTGTCTACAAGGCCAAAATCATGGATCCCAATAGAGTAATAAACACGTATATCAGAATGACAGGCAACTTGTTCAATGAAAGATACACACAACACCTGGCATCATTTAGGGACAAAAACAAAAGACATGCAACATCTTTATCCAATATGATATGGACATTGAAAGAAGGAGAAGTAAGTAGCCCCCAGATAATATGGAGCATCATTGCTAAAGTTAAAAAGTACAGAGGACAAGGTACCAAATGTGAGCTCTGTATCACTGATAATCAACAGATAACATCCTAAATATTAGGGATGAAATATTCTCTTCTTGCATACACAAGCAATATTTCACACTCCGAAATTTCAAAGAGGAACCGCCACCTGTACCACCAACCTCACCAGGATAGTTTCCTTCCCTGAACAGGAACATTGAATATATACAGCACACAAACTCTACACATAGAAGAAACACATCCCACACAATGAACTCACTCAGCACACAAACATATAAGCATCACATATACTCAAAAGAATACAATATAATATAATGCAAATAAATTCACCATCCAACGCGGTTATATCAAACCCAAGGGAAATAATCACTCAAAAGGTATCATCTAAGAATAGCGCCCTTTGATTTCTTGTTTTCTTTACGAAACTTTTGTTAATTACCAAGACATTTTGTGTTTTCATCTAAAATGGAGACAAACACCATTCCTCTATGTGATCAGCTTGAAAAATTAAGATAATTTTCTTAACATGAAACCAATGATAGCCTTAATACACACACACACATATATATACATATATATATATATATATATATATATATATATATATATTTATATATTTATATATATACACATATATATATATATATATATATATATACATATATATATATATATATATATATATACATATATATATATATATATATACATATATATATATATATATATACATATATATATATATATATATATATATATATATATATATACATATATATATATATATATATATATATATATATATATATATATATATACATATATATATATATATATATATATGTGTGTGTGTGTAATATTGAAAGCTAATAACGAATAGTGAGAATGGCTGCTTAACACTGCATCTATACACAAATGTTCTTTATCTGTGGGTTAACAAGGCCACCAGTGGTTTTGTGTAAAGAAGAATCTCTTAAAATGATCAAGCCTGCCATATGGAAACATTGGTTCTTGTCTCCATTTTGGATGAGAATGATCAAAGATACATGAGACTTTATGGAATTTGGGGATAAATATATATACAGATCCTGGGAGGTAACTTAAAAGATTTCCTTATAAGTTACCTCCCATGTTAAACGATGATGATGATGATATATATATATATATATATATATATATATATATATATAAACATATATATATTTCAAAATTTTTCCTACTGATGCTCCAACGATTCAGCCAAATCCCCACCTTTATAAAAATAATATTATTAATAATAATCGATAAGTATTGATTAATAACAATAATTATTGATTAATGACATTACACAGACAAAGGTACACAGTCGGAGGTTATAGATGATGTCATGCAAATGTGAACAAAGGCAATGAAAGAGCACTGAACCCTTTTCAATCAATCAATCCACCTCTTCATAAATATCAATTCATCCACGTACATATCTTTGCAAAACTATAATGGCCCTTAATGCTTGTCTTTGTTGATTGTTTACTTTGCATGTCCACTCAGTTGTTGTTTGTTTGTTCGTTTGAAGCCTTAACTCTCCACAAATTTTATATTTTTAAAATTTCTGGATGCTGCTGTCTTATGAAGTTTTCCTATTTTGTCTTTTGTCTTTGAAAGCACGAAATGGGGAGTAGTAAAACAGTTGACAACTGACGAGGATTTCTCTTCTTTTGGTATTTTGTCCTATACTTATCTCTTGAGTGTTTACGTATTTTTCACTTGTTGGTGATTTCCTGTACTTAATGTGTATTATATATATATATGTATACATAAATGAGTAACAAAGATGTCTAAGTGTCACTTCATTACGCCCATTTCAAGTGACACCTTTAATTGATCAATGAAAGCTTTACATCATTACAAAGAAACCATTCCCATTAGATGACTGAACAGAGCTCAAGCATAGATTTAGCAGTGGAATCATTGTAAATATTTGCTCTCTATTGAAGATTTGAATATGTTTGAATATCTAACTTGTCCTTTATGCTTGAGGTCTTTGAGAATGGTTTCTTTGTAATGATGTAATGCTTTTCATTGATCGATTAAAGGAGTCACTTGAAATGGGTGTAATGAATTGACACTTATACATCTTTGTTACTCATTTATTTCTTATTCACTTACCCTGGAATCTGCATTTTGGAAGTATTATGGAAAGTATCTTTATATAAAGTACATGTCTGAACAAACATGAGTGAATTTATTCACTAAGTTAGATCATGCTATCTGCATACACTGCAAGAATATTAGGGGGAAGATCATTCTGCATAGAGTTTGATACTCACCTGATATTGTCTGAATGTGCAAATTAGTTTGTCTTAACAAGGTGCCTCAATTCAAGTACATAATTCAGTTGAATCTAAATTACATTTATATATATATATATATATATATATATATATATATATATATATATATATATATATATATATATATATATATATATATATATATATATATATGTGTGTGTGTGTGTGTGTGTGTGTGTGTAAATATATAAAAACAAAAAGATAAAGAGAGCAAAGGTAAGGTTGAAGAATTTTATGGATATAGTCTTCATCGGAGACAGAAAAAATAAAGTAATCTATTATTATATCCATAGGTGGATATTTTTAGTATGAAGTGGTAAAGAGTGTGATGTGCTGAAAAAAGAGAGAACAGTACTTGAAGTGTAGTTTCATTCCAGTGGTAAATATCCATGTAGAAATCCGTGCAAAGTAATCCTTGTGTGAATAATCTGGAAATTTATGTTGGAACGAAAGTTGATATAGCATAGATAGTAGAGGTATATATATTCCATATTGCGATGGATTTTTGCTTGTTTACTTGAAGAATGTCCAAGTCAAGTGAAAAGTGAGTGGTAATTAGGTCAAGTCAAGAAGACAGAATGTGAAAGGGGATAGAGAAGATATAGAGGGGGAGGATGGTAGCGATATATTTATGGTCAGTTGGTCTTAACAGGGTAGAAGGGATGAGCATATAGAGTGAAGGAGGAATAGGGAGATGAGGTTAAAAGGTCTAGTGAGTAGGAAGGAATGCGTGTGTGTAGTATATAGGTGGTGGGGGTATGAGTGATAAATCAAGGACAGAGATAAAGGAAAGGGGCAAACTATACAGCACTTACTTGGTATTACCTGTATCCTCCTGGGTTTGGTTAAATCCAATACCCTTTACCCACTCCCATTGATTGCACCTAACCAGTGTAGCAATATTTGGGTACCCTCCCAGCAGTATACTGGATAGATACTATCCCTTAGTGGGTTGAACCCCCAACCCCTAACTCTCTCACGCTATATATA
The DNA here is from genome assembly GCF_046866305.1 of Octopus bimaculoides. NCBI lineage: Eukaryota > Metazoa > Mollusca > Cephalopoda > Octopoda > Octopodidae > Octopus > Octopus bimaculoides. Next base: position 36,549,272 of record NC_142933.1, on the reverse strand, counting down.
TATATAGATATATATATATATATATCATATATATCATCATCATCGTTTAACGTCCGCTTTCCATGCTAGCATGGGTTGTGCCAGCAGATAGTGTTTAAACCATTTAGCATATAGTCAAAGTTGGTGATATGGCTTGCAATGGGCCTTGTTCAGTATGCGATATTGATAAATCAGAACAATGATGAAATGTTGATGTCTGGTCACTCCATAAAAGAACCCACGTGAATTGCCTTGCTTGACTATGATTTACTTTCAGGTGGTTTTTTTACAGCAGGCGCATAGGGAATATATTCTCTTACACTTAAAAACTACAGCTGACCCACAAACTCACAACACACATATCATGTGTATGTGTGTTCTCTTGCTCTGTCTTGAATTGATTTCTTGAATTCATTCATTTTCTGGAGCCCAACACAGACTTCTCAAGTGAGATGTTTTCACAGTTTCCACCAGATTCCTGATGTCTTATTTTTTTTTTGACAGACATTCCCCATTTTAAACTTGTTTTGATTGTTTGGTATTCTTCCCACATTTAAATATTGTCTCACTTGTAATTCTTACTAATGGATGATTCTATATGTTAAATAGACATTAATTTGTGTCGCTTTTATACTTGCCCTGCTTTACATATAAAAGACTTTCAAACACATATCACATGTCATTTGTTTATTCCAGTTTTGTAGTTGATTTCCAGGCTTCACAAGTGTAACATTAGAATAAAAAGAACATTTTAGTTAAATGTATGCAATTATGTTTGGTTTCTGTGAAGTTTTAGTCCATATTTTCAGTCTAGAATCTTATATGTTCTTATGTATGCATTCAACCAATTGAAAATACAACGGAAGGTAATTTACATATTTTCTTCATTTCGTCTTTAACTTCCATTTGACCTATGAATTAATACAAAAGTATATGGAAACATATTGTATTAATGAATAATTATTAAATATTGTTTTGCTGATTTAACAAGTGTTATGTGTCATGAGTATTCCAGTTGTGTAAGTGAGGCTGGAACCTGCTTTCCTTCTTTTTAAATAAAGGACAAATTTATAATTGATAAAAATCCTTGACAAAAATTTTAATGGTCTTAATACATAGAATCTTGTCTCACACAAGAACACACTGACATGAATTCATCAAATGTCATCAGCAGTGAAACTTGTGACCTTTTTATTTCTCAATGACATTTCTTAGACATTTCCAAAATTCACTTTACCCAGGAATACCCCCACCCAGTTACACCACACCCAGCAATAACTAGGAACCTCACACAGCATTTCTTTCACCCCTTCCTGTCTATGAGGAACAATTTTATCACACTGTTGATGTGTTTACAAATGCACACACACACACACACACACACACACACACACACACACACACACACACTCATTTTAGAAAGGTGTTTAAATGTGTCTGTGAATATGTACACATGTGTGAATACACATACATACATACATACATACATACATACATACGTATACACACACACACACACACACACACACATACATGCACATTTAGTGTGCTGTCACTTGTGATGCCAATGTTGTGCTCCAAACAATGATTAAACACAAAGAATTAATTCAAGATAGCACAAGAAATTAGTCCAGTCCTTAATATAGCCCATTGTAGTCCTATATAGCCCAGACTACAATATGCAATAAGATGACTGGACTATATAGGTCTGCAATGAGCCATATTGGAATATAGTCTGGTGTAGTGCAGCAGAGTGTACAGACTACTATTGTTCACTACAGTACTGCACTTTTCTTTTAATATAGCTGCATCCCTCCATAAATATCACATGTTCATACCATTGCAGTCTTCTCTCTTCATGCCAGTGCAGCCTTCTCTCTTCATGCAAATGCAGTCTGTCACTGACATACATCCAGTAGAGCATGTTTGCTTTACTTCATTCAGGCCTTTTTGCAAGCATTCTGCCTTCATAGCCCACATCTCACTACCCTTTGGCATTGCAATTCAATGACAAATATTGTGAAATGTACCCTTTATTCTGGGAGAAGTTTTTGGTGTTAGGAGAGATGATAGCTCTCTGAACTTTCTCCAACCTGGTCTTACCATACTTACTCTGGCTACCATACTTTAGGAACCCTCATTTCCACTCTAATAAAGTCACCTAATTAACAGAAAATATTAACTACTTCTAGAGGACTGTCTGACATTTGACAGCATCTACTTGTTGAACAGAGAAAACATATAGTCCTGTTTTTAAAAGGATTTTTGCACTGGGGCTATGCTAAAATGCACTCAATAGACTCGTTTCTGTGAAGTGGCTGACAGTAGGAAGAATCTCCAGCTGTAGAAACCAAAGCAAAAGGAAACCTACAAGCACCAGTCTATGAGAGCAGTAGCTTCCATTAAAATTAACTTAGACCACAGTGACCCATCCAATCCATGCTTACATGGAAATTGGATGCAACAGTTCTATCAGCTGTCTGCCTGTCTGTCAATCCATCTAACCATCTATGCCTGCATGTATGAACAGATGCATACATACATACATACATACATAAGCAGTTGTCTGAAAATGTCATCATGGTACTATCTACTGACGAGACATGATGTTGTAGCTAGGACACTCTATTATGAAATTCGTGGGATGGATTAGTGTGGTTGTTTCGTATGCTATAGGCCTTAAAATATACCCATTTGATTCCTGCTATTTTTAGCATAATAAATGAATCATGCAGAGGATGTATTATTTTGAAGTTTGTTTAAAAGAGTAAGATTAAGTCTCCAATAAGATAATGAAAGACATATTTACTGAGCATGTGAGTACTTCCATAAATGTTATGAAACTTTGGTTCATAACCTTGAATTTAATGAATTATAATTTATCCAAAACACCTTTCCATAAAAACCAACCAGGAAAACTTAATTACCACCCTGCTGAAAGCCATACACCCAAATATGATTTTAACTCAACAGAGATTATAAAAATTCTAATGCATCACAGTCCAATGATGGCCTAATTGGCCAAAACTTCAAAGTTACAGTCAACAGCATTTTTGTTCAAGAATAATCTATCTATATATATATATACACACATGCACACACACACACACACACACACACACACACACACACACACATACACACACACACACACATATATATATATATATACACACACACACACATGCACACATACAAATATATATATTATATATATATCATCATCATCATGGACTCCTCTGTTGTTAGATGATTTGTTTATACTGATCAAAGTGTTTGTGTTTACATAAGCTAACTCCCTCCATCAAATTGACATTACCTGTACAGGTGCCACATGTCAGATGATGAAATGATCTCAGAGCAACGTGAAATGAAGTGCTTTGCCCAAGAACACAACGCAGCGCCTGATCTGAGAATTGAACCTACAATCTCGCAATCATGAGTGCAACACCTTAACCACTAAGCCATGCACCTTCCATGCATATGTGCGTGTGCATGCATGCAACCTAGTGTAAATAACAACAACAATGTATACATATAACAAAACCATACTGATATATTGATTGAAATACATGCAATATCACACACACACACACGTAAATACAGTTATGCATGCACACACATTTATTGTTTCAAATCCTGGTGGACATAGCAGATGGATGCAGTTATAAAGAAAATTCCTTACAAAAGGCTCACCTCCTCTTTTCACCTTCATCCTCTCCCTTATACTGTCTTTATCTCCACAACCCTCTGCTTTGCCAGCCCTCACTTCTGCTCTCACCTTTGTCTTTCTTCAAAACCCATCAAATATATTTCAAACAACTGAGATGGTGGCTGTAATTGAAGCCACTAATAAATATGTATAGAGTATATATGGCCAGCATGTGGGTGTATGTTGGTTAAGTGCTTAGTATACTGGACAACTTTACTCATAGGTCATATGTCCTAAGTTTCGTTTGGTATCACATTGTAATTTTGAACGTTACCTTATTCTTTGTACTATTTCTGTGTAGACCAATTTCAGACCCTAACATCATCATCATCATCATCATCATCATTTAACGTCTGCTTTCCATGCTGGCATGGGTTGTACGGTTTGACTGAGGACTGGCAAGCCAGGAGGATGCACCAGGTTCCAATCTGATCTGGCAAGGTTTCTACAGCTGGATGCCCTTCCTAATGCCAACCACTCCGAGAGCGTAGTGGGTGCTTTTTACGTGCCACCAGCATGGGGGCCAATCAAGTGGCACTGGCATCGACCACGCTTAAATGGTGCTTTTATGTGCCACCAGCACGGGAGCCAGTCCAGTGGCACTTGCAACGACTACGCTCAATGTTACTTTTTACATGCCACCGGCATGGGTGCCCATCAGGTGGTACTGGCATTGGCCACGACAGTGATTTCATTGGACTCAGCAGGTCTTCTCAAGCTCAGCATATTGTCCAATCAATTCACCAAGCTTTTTATTAGATTCCTATTTCAGACGAATGTCCATTATTTATATTCGTCAGCCTTGTGATGAAATCCACACTCTAGTTGTGACGACAAGCTTTATTTCTCTCTCTCTCTCTCTCTCTCTCTGTGATGGCCAGTCTGTGTAGCATCCTATGCTATATTAACTTTATAACTGGTATGTTATACAGCCCAAAATTTATGTCGTCCACATCTGATAAACTCGACAAAAGCCAACTTTACTCAGAAAAGAATATCGCTGAGTAATACAAGGGAAATAATTCTTGCAGAGTAATCAAGGGATATAACTCTTTCCTTTTTCTTTTTGCTGCGTTATCAAACTGAATACTCCGGTATTTTCATGGTTGTATTTTCAAGATTAGATGTGTGTGCATGCGTGCGCGCTTGCGTGTGCATGTGCGCACGAACGTGTCTGTGTGTGCGTGTGTACGCGCGCATATATATATATGTAATATATATATATATATATATATATATATATATATATACATATATATATATATATATATATATATATATATATATATGTAATATATATATATATATATATGTAATATATACATATATATGTAAAATATATATATATATATATCTAATATATATATATATATATGTAATATATATGTAGTAATACCTCACTTTACGAGGATCCGCTTTACGAGTTCTATCTTATAACAAATATAAAAGATTAAACAGCTAAGGTCCAAATTTTGAACGAAGTGTACAAGTTTCTACTACCATAACAAATGTTTCTGCGTGTTACCGAGAAATTTTTAGATTTGTTTTTAAAAAAGAAATCTACAAGTCCGTCTACGAGTGCTTGTGAATCGGCGATCGCGTCTAGAAGTGATGGTGTGTGCAAGTCTAGTGCGAATGAAAGTGATTCAGAAAGCAATGATAATAATAATGATATCTTTTATTGTGAATGATCTTGACATTCTTTTTACTTTACATAAAATACTATTTACAATCTACTGTTGTTTTATTGGCATTTATTTACGTGTATTATAAATTTTATACTTAAAATATTTTTCTGGGAACAAATTACGATTCTTAATATTGCTACTATGGAAAATTACTGCTCGGATTTACAAGTTTTCGCTTTACGAGCGACCTCCAGGAACAGATGCCATCGGATATCGAGGCATTACTCTCTCTCTCTCTCTCTCTCTCTTTCTCTATTATATATATATATATATATATATATATATATATATATATATATATATATATATATATATATAATAAAGCGAATGGCTTACATCTGGTATGTTACTGGTAAAGCACGGTCACATTCATAGTGTTCGTTATGTAAATGGAAAGACGGAAGATGGAATATACGAGAATTTTTATTATTAACCACGTGAATTGTTTCGACACATCTAGCATCGATCCCTCACAGGTGGGACACTTAACAAGTGGTTCAGGAACATCCGACGGTTCAGATGTGTCTCATCGGGTGATAAATAGATACAACTCTTTAAAATAACAGTTCCGCAATTTATCTTCTCATTTCGTAGAAAGAAAAGCAGCAAAACGAACGAAATATCTTTATTTATATAGAAGATCGAAAATAAAATCACAGATGCCAAGAAGAAACGAACACGAAACACAGCGAGAAAAATACATACATACATACATACATACATACATACCTATTGGTACATAATAATCCCATCGTGAACTGTATCGTGTGTGTATGTGTGTGTGTGTGTGTGTGTGTGTGTGTGTGTGTGTGTGTGTGTGTGTGTGTGTGTGTGCGTGTGTGTGTGCGCGCGCCGCCGCATGTCTATCACAATTGCTGTCGAGATCCAGTAGTTCTTTATTCAGCTGGAGATGTTGAACCTGAAGTCCACAGTCTGTTCAACTAGCTCTTGTATACGATGTCTCTATATATTGGATAGAGGTGTCAATGGTTCATACCTACCTAATATCTGTGTTACACAGTGTGCTTGGCAAAATAATTCAGCCCTCAGTAACCCAATCCATCTATCTGTTATAGGTACGATTTGAAGATACAGTTCACGATGGGGTTATTATGTACCAATACCGCATTTTGATAGGCAATCAAATACGTCATCGCAAGTGGAAGATTCACCCATATCATTATCCGCTGTACAATAATGTCCGCCTGAACCTACTTTTCCTTAAAACATAATATTATCGCTAAAATCATCTACATTGCTATATAAAGGAAGAATTTCCCTGACGGTAACACCAAAGGTACACCAGAACCAGAAAGTATCTACACCTTTATAAATAACGAATGCCAGGGGAACGTTTCAATAAAAGCAGCCACCTGGTATAAGCACAACTAACCAGATATTGTCACATGGGATTAGGAGCAAAATTCATCCATCGTTGTAGAGATCTGCCATTCGTCGTGTGTAAATATTTCGGCAACAATGAAAGAAAAAGAAAGCGAGAATATCTGTGGAGAAGTAATGAAAAATTTCACTGCTCTTATATCTAGGTTATAGATTTATATTTGTGCACCGATCCTAACCCTAACCCTAACCCATAAAAGTCTTGATATATTGGAGGTTCTCTACGAAAGAACAAAGCAAAATGATTCACAGTCTCCAAATGCAGTGAAGATTTGTGAAACATTCCAGAGAATCCTCCTCTGAGGTTCCTGAGTTGAAAATATACATACAATATTGATTTTAGTTTCACTCACCTGCAAAAATATACCCGTCTTTAGATTGCAACATCTCCAAGAACAAAAATCGATATGGAACTTCCGATATTTACTCCCTATAAAAATACCTACCGACATAAATATGCTCTCTATCCTTAAATACTAGAAGTTATTTACAATTATGTGCAATATCTCTATAGCATTCTCCCAACGGTGAGCTGCTCTACCCTCTAAGAGGTATTTATCTATTTACAGTTAAGTGGAACAGTGTGTGCGCGCGTGCGCACGTGTGTGCGTGTTGAGGTTTGGTAACAAGGAATTGAATACGAACACTTAACTCTACTCTTTGCTTGTCCATCTGAAGCTTTGTTGTTAAATCCCCTGGTAGGTCTCGGTTGAGCAGACTTATGATAAAACATTCCAAACGTAACTATCATATCTTTTTGTTTAAGTGGATCTACCACATTTTCCAACGTATTCTTCCCTGCCATTTTCCTTTTCTTTCTTTCTTTTCTTTAAGTCAGTCGGAGTGTAATTTAAGGGAGCTTAGCTACTATTTTCCATCAGGTCAACTACTTAGAATTTCTCTAACTGGCTGGAGTTTATATAAACCATGAAGCTTTGAACAAGTCCGCTTACTCTCACCGAAATTTGAATGAAATAATTAACCTAATTATAGTTAAGTACATCTACATCATTTTTTACAGTAGATTATGTAATTAGTTAATAAACTTGAACTACTTCAGTTTCTCTATATGTTTATCTGTTGGAAATCTTCAAATTACTTATATAAAAGAATATTTTAATGATTTGGAAAATAAAACTGTATCATGAGAAATATTGCCAGGGGAGGCTACTCTTCAGATCTCCCGTGAAGTTATTTTCTCATTCGAGAGTGCTTCAACGGAAGGACAACAGATATACTTTGTTTCTACTATGTAGACGAGCAAAAGAAAAATATTGTTATAGACTTTATGATTATTAAGTGAGAAAAATTACTATAATGTGATACCACAGTATACTAAAAAATAAAAAAAGGGGTCAGAGTAGATTTAGAGGTAAAAATGACAACAAATCCTAGGGTTATGATCAATTCGGTAAAACTTCGACTAAGAATGACATCATATGAAAAGCCATATATTTGTATGTCTTCATTGGAGCAAAAAAAAAAAAAATGTAATCTGAGACAAATATATTTAAATATTTGGAAAAACAATTTATAAATGTTACCACATTTTTATGTGCGAATTACATTGAAAATGTAATTAGGAATGATTATGTGGTGAGCAAAGAAACGACATTTGTCGATCGCTACATGTAGGCCTATTATTCCAACAAGTATGGTAGACAACCCTATACATGCTTCAATAATATTCTGACCCCATCACTGAAGCACAAACTTTACCATTCTTACTGAAGTTGTGATGGAAGAATCACTAAGTAAATGGTTGGTGTAGGTAAAGAAAATTCTTTAGAAAATAAATATTTTCAGAACCGCCTTCAATTGAAAAATAACAGCTAAGTCAGTTTTAACAATCATATTGTTGGGAGAATTAAAATGGCAACTGGGAATAACTATGTGGCGATTACACACACACACACACACACACACACACACACACACACACACACACTCACACGCACGCACAAGGCGCGTGGCCTCACATACATAGAGGATCCTGTACAAAGAATACCTTCTAATGAATACCAAGAGACACACAGTACATCTCAGACAGAAATAGAATAAACTAAATATAAAGAGCTGGAAATAGAGACAATTAGAAATTGCTAGATCGTGAGTACGATCCCCAGACCGGGCGGTGCGTTGTGTTCTTGAGCAAAACACTTCATTTCACGTTGCTCTAGTCTCCTTTTGATCAGGAGGAAATGCTGGCCTGTTTGCCTAGTCAGCGCAGTGGCGTCATTCGATGGCTACAACGATGCAAAGCGCATTGCAACCAATGATATGTAACAACATCTGATATATATGTATATATACAGAGAGAGAGAGAGAGAGAGAGAGAGAGAGAGAGAGAGAGAGTGAGAGAGAGAGAGAGAGAGAGAGGAGGCGCAATGGCCCAGCAGTTAGGGCAGCGGACTCGCGGTCGTAGGATCACTGTTCATTCCCAGACCGGGTGTTGTGAGTGTTTATTGAGCGAAAACACCTAAAGCTTCAAGAGGCTCCAGCAGAGGGTATTGGCGAACCCTGCTGTACTCTTTCACCACAACTTTCTCTTACTCTTTCTTTCTGTTTCTGTTGTACTTGTATTTCAAAGGGACAACCTTGTCACACTATGTGTCACGCTGAAGCTTCCCAAGAACTACGTTAAAGGTACACATCCGTGGAATGCTCAACCACTTGCACGTTAATTTCACGAGCAGGTTGTTCCGTTGATTGGATCAACTGACACTCTCGTCGTCGTAACCGACGGAGTGCCACGACGATATATATATATATATATATATATATATATATATATATATATATAAAACACAAAGGAATAAATCAATGGCTAATACTGTTTTAATTTCTTCGGCGAGGACAGGGAATAAGTATTGATGTTTCACTGTTGTTCTGTGCTCAGTGATGAAGGACAGCTTCACTAGACTTGTGTCTTTTAACAACTTAAACTCCACAAACAGAATTGGCCAAATATGTGCAACAAAATTTAGTTAAATATTTTTGTTCTTTTATTCACTATATTTATATCTGTCTTTGTTTCCTTATCCATCTGTTTTCACATACATACAAGATCCTGTACAAAGAATATCTTCAAATGAACACCAAGAGACACACAGTACATCTCATACAGAAATAGAATAAACTTGATATAAAGAGCTGGAAATAGAGACAACTAGAAAGTGGTAATCTCTGTTTTCCTAGATTATTTGCTGCCCTGGGAATGATAAAAAAGATATACATATTTCCAACAACAACAACAACAACGACGACGACGACGACGACGACGACGACAACAACAACAACAACAGCAGCAGCAGCCGCAGCAGCAGTAACAACAATAATGATTTCAATTTTTAGCACAAGGCCAGCAATTTCGGGACGGGAGTAAGACGACAATATCGACTCCAGTACTCCACTGGTACTTATTTAATCGACCTCGAAAGGATGAACGGTAAAGTCGACCTCGACAGAACAACAACAACAATAATAAATGCCCTGATGCAGTACCAGACAGTGGCTTTCATAGCTTCTGATCTTCACTGACTGGAAGTGTTATCATGTACATTGTTTTGTCCTTGGCATAAAAGCTGGGCTACAGCAAATATTCTGCTTAATACCACAGATTTGCTTATCAGTTGTTTGACCTTAACCAGTTGAACATGTCCCTTAGTGACTGACGATATGTGTATCTCTGGTCACGAGCAGAAGTAGTGGGGGAGCATCATAGCCATGTGTTGAGAGGAATTCTTTGGGGTTTGAATAATTCATCTTTGGAAGCATAGGCGTTTTGTTCATCATCCTTAGAAAACCCTTTTATTCATGGACCTCTTAAGCGGGATGGTCTACTCGACCTGAAGAAAATTCTCACTGGGCCTCACCTGCAGGGTCATGTGCTGTTTATCTTGATATGAGATCACCATGCTGCGCACATATGGTTGTAATGCATGTGCCTGGTGTACTCTTATTAGACATGTAGTCATGATGGGTATAATGGGCTTAGTATATCTTACTCCAGTGTCATTTTGGTTGAATGTACTGCTCTCTCACTTAATAATAATAATAATAATAATAACAACAAGAGAACTCAGAGAGCTCAAACTTCCGCCAATGTTTCTTTATTTTGGCACTACGGCTTCAACACAGAGGGGACACTACAAAGACAGACACAACACCACAGTGGGGACAAAAACATAAAACGAATGAAAATGAGATGTTATATAAAAATGAAAAATGAAATGGCTGTATGGGCCCCACTCCCATGCAGTATCATTTTACCGTTTATATAAACTATTTACAATCGTTCTATTATCTCATTGTTTTTTCTTAATCTCGTTTTTTTCCTCTTTTATTTTTAAATGAAACAATTTTACATTTTTCCTTCTTTCTTCAATAAAACAATAATTTTACTTACTTTTTCCTTTTTAACATCTCATGAAACGTTCTAAATCTTTTAGCTCCACTACAGGTGGCAATTCATCAAACTCCACTAACACTCCTGACGGGTCAATCCCTTCTCCACACATGTCTTTTAGTCTATTGTAGGTGTTCTTGTCAACCACGGTGGTCTTCACATTCTCGGAATACACATCCATGGGCAACTTTACTCGTATAATATGTTTAAACTTTAATAATTTCTTTTCAGTTTCTTTGCTTTTTGTGTACGTCACACAATTCCATCGAAATTTTCCTTTTCTTATTAGTTTTCTCTTTTCCTGCTCCGCTCTTGGTACCTTCTTCTTTTCTTTCACTACTCTGAACACTCTCTCCACTTGCGTTTCTAAATTTTCTTCCTCCACTGGAACAACCGGTGTCTTCACCAATATCTCTTCTTTATGCAACTCCTCCTTGAACACTTCAAGTTCCTTTTCGCTTATTTTTTCCACCACCATTTCGTCTTCCTTCTGGTCTCCTCCTTTTCCATATCTTCTTTCTTCTCTTTTTGCTGCTCTGGTGGAGAGCTCACTCTCCCACTTCTCTTTCTTTTTTTAAACACCGTGAACCCCTCCTCTGTTGCTTTCTCCTTTATCTCGACCTATAACACCTGGTCCGTGTTCTCCTTCCTCTCCGTCTGCTCTATCTGTTGTTCCCTCTGGGGGGCATCTCGCCTTCATGCGGCCCTTTTCCCCACATGTATAACATATAGGTGGCCTGCCTTCCACCACCACTCTCAATCTTACGTCATCGGGCAGCACTATCTCTTCGACAATTCTGCTTAGGTCTTCCACTGTTGCTTGAACGGTTAACTCTATTCCATATCCTCAGTAGTTAACTCTTTGGGTTCTTGTGGCCTTCAGTATCTTGGCCTCCTCATTCATGTCATACATTTTGGCTATCATCAACCATGCTTCGTTCAGCTCTGGGGGCACTTTGCCAACTCGCACCCTGGCCACACGTTTGCCACAGTACGATGGCGAAAGTACCCATTTTTTCGATCTTATTGCATCCGTGGAGTGCTTATTTGTTTCTTTTTCTGACGCAAAACGCACCTCCACAATAGCGTACTTTTCGCTCTTGTTACAATTTTGTGGTTAGTCTTTTTATAATCTTCAAACATTCTTCAATAGCCTCTATTGTCGCTATTTCTATTTTCCTTGTTGCTATCTTCTTGTCTTATATATCACTGTTCTTTTCATTACATTGGTTGTTAGTTCCACAGGCGGTGTTAATTTCAGTGTATTCCCGTCTCTTTCCAGCAACTTCTCGCATTCCTTCATTTTTCGAGGTTCAACCTTTATTTCTCGTACCTCCAGCGTTTCCACGTCTATCCCTTTTCCAGTTGTAGCCGCATAACTGTAGCCAGCTGCTGGCGTTTTCTCCATTTCTCCCACAATGGGGAAAAACAATTCAAAATAGCACTAGCAACAATTTGAACAGTAACAATTAATCAAACAAATATTTAACACTATGAATTATGTCTAACATGACAAAAAACAACTCAAACCACCTGTGACACAAACCTCCGCCAAGGTAACACCAACTTCCTTATTTCTTTAATTAGGCACAAGATCTCAGTAGAGAAGGGACAACACAAAAACAGACAAAACAATACATTGGGGTACATAGAAACACACATCGAATGAATTATGGATATAATTACGTTCTTAATTCCTCTGAGGCACTCCTCGACCACCTCTACTGCAGCTATTTCCACTTATTTTGTTGCAATTTTTAATGTTCTGTATACAACTGTTACCTTCTTTGGTGGTGGTGGTGGGGGGGGGGGGGGTCAACCTTAGGCTATCTCCCTCCTTTTTCAATAAGTCATTGATTTAAAAAAATTCTTCTGTAATTTAATTTCTGTAACCTGCAGTCTCTCCGCTGACAGGCTTTTGCCAGTCACCGCAGCACTGGTGTACTTTCCATATTATTCACCACTTCACCTATAAATGGGGAAGAAAATTTAAAAAAACGGTAACAAGTTCAACAAGTAACAACAGTACAACAATTCAATAATGACAGTTAAGCAAAAACGGTACTCACAAGAAGCGTTTACACTTCCAACTCACGAACACAAATAAATCACTAACGACAACGCTAACGTCCTTATTTCTTTAATTAGGCACAAGGCCTCATAGAGAAGGGACAACACAAAAGATAGACAAAACAATACATTGGAGGTACATAAAAACATATAACGAATGAATTATGAATATAAATGAAAATGAAGATGGAATGACTTACTTGCCCCACATAAGCAAGTAGTTTCATTTTACTGTTTTTAAATAAAGTGTGTGCTTATCAGTCTTGTATCTTGTTAGTTTTCCTTTTGTTTAAAAAATCCACACAAAGTCACACCATATGTTTCATCAAATCGTCAAATATTACCACTGGTGGCAATTCATCGTAACGAAATCGAATTCCTGTTATCACTTTCCTGTCACCAAATATTTCCTGCAACCTTCTTGCTCTGTCTTCTTCCAACATCACCGCTTTCTCATCTCGATTGAACTCACTGTCAGCCACTTTAACTCTTATTACATGTTTCATTTCTGAAATTTTATTTTCTATCTCTACACTTTTTTTTGTAACTTATCATAGTTCTTTCATATTTCCCCTTCGGTGGTTCTCTCTGCTCTTCCTCACCACTCTCTTTCTCTGCTGCTGGTATTCTTGTTTCTGTCCTTCCGTCTCACATTCATGTCTCTTCTTCTTCTTCCGTCCTTCCTCCTCCTTACTAGTTGAAGGCAACCGTCTTTGTGTTCGTTCCTCACTTGGCTCCTCATTCTTTCTTTCCTCGTTCTTGTTCTCTGCCTTTCTTTTCTTCTTCGGGCTTTTACGGGGAGATTCCACATAACTCCTCTTTCTTTCTACCATTGTATATTTTCCCTCCATTTCCTCCTCCGCTGTTGCGCCCTCTTCTTTCTCATGCTCCTTCTTCGCCTCCTCCTGGTCGTGTTTCTGGGGATACTTTGCTTTCATGTGCCCCCTTACTCCACATAAATAACATACCAGAGATCTCCCTTCCACCACGATTCTTAATCTTGTCTCATCTGGTAGCACCAGCTCTTCCGCAATTTTGTGGAGGTCCGGCAGGCTGCTTTGGACCGACACCTCCAGTCCATACCCCCCAGCAATTCACCTCTGTCGTTCTCGATATCTTCAATACCTGAGTGTCTTCCTCTGTGTTCTAGAGGATGGCTGCCATCAGTCACGCCTCATCAATTTCTGGGGGCACTCTACCTAGTCTTACTCTGGCTGTACGTTTGCCACAGTAAGTAGGTAGCAGTGCCCACTCGGCTGATCTCAAAAGCACAGTGGAGCATTTCCTCGCTTCTTCTTCGCTTACGAAGCGTACCTCCACTGTGCAGTATTTCCTTCCTCTGGTGTAATATGTCGTTATATCCTTTATCTCTCGTAGACATTCCTCTACCGATTCCTCCGCTGCTACTTCAACTTTTTTCGTTGTCACATTCAACGTTCTGTAAATAATTGTCCTTTTTTCAGTTTTTTCAAGTATTTCTTTAGGGGGCGTCAACCTCAGGCTGTCCCCCTCCTTCTTCAGCAAACCGTTATATTTTAAAAAATTCTTCTCCTTTAATTCGATTTCTTGGACCTGCAGTACCTCCACTGACAGGCCTTTGCCAGTCACCGCAGCGTAACTGCCCGCTGGTTTACTTTCCGTGACGGTATTATTCATAACTTCACCCATAAATGGGGAATTAAAAATAAAGCCAGTTAACAACAACAATTTCAACAATTCCAGTTAATAACAGTTCAACAATTCAGTAAATTAACAATACAATACAACAAAACTCACATGGAGCGAACACATTTCTAACATAGATCGGAATCAAATGATTTGAAAAACAACACTAACAACAACGCCAACGTTCTCTTAACAGGTTAGCCAGAGATGATTTTTAAAATGAGAATATCTGAAATAAACTCGACTGCTGTCACAAACGAGAATACTAAAATGAGCCCGACCGCTCTCAAAAATTAAGCAACCCCCCCTCAAAAAAAAAAAAAACCAAGAAAATAATCCAGAATCTTTGTCCGGTACCGGATCGATCCCAAAATCTAATCAGTTCGTGCTGGTCACGAGGCCAAACAATCCTGAAAGTTTCATCCGAATCCATCCTGCGGTTCTTGAGATATCTTGTCCACGGGCGAACAAACAAACAAACACGACTGAAAACAATACTCCCGCCTTCGCTAAAGCGGAGGTAATAATCCTTTCTTTTATAGGCACAAGGCCCGAAATTTTGCGGGAGGGAGTAAGTCGATCACATCGACTACAGTACTTCACTAGTACTTAATTTATCGACCCCGAAAGGATGAAAGGCAAAGTCGACCTCGGCGGAATTTGATCTCAGAACGTAAAGGCAGACGAAATACTGCTAAGCATTTCGCCAGACGTGCTAACAGTTCTGCCAGCTCGCCGCCTTAGACAATGATGATGATGATAATAATAATAATAAAAATAATAATAATAATAATAATGATGATGATGATGATGATGATGATGATGATCCTTTCTAGTATAGGCACAAGGCCTGGAATTTGTGGTGGGAGGGATAGTCGATTACATCGACCCAAGTACTTGACTAGTACTTATCGACCCCAAAAGGATGAAAGGCGAAGTCGACCTAATAATAATAATAATAATAATAATAATAATAATAATCCTTCCTATTATAGGCACGAGACCTGAAATTTTGGGGGACGAGACTAGTTAATTACATCAACCCCAGAGTTTCACTGGTACTTAATTTATCGACGCCGAAAGGATGAAAGGTAAAGTTGATTTCGGCGGAATTTGAACTGAGATCTTAAAGATGGACGAAATGCCGCTAAGCATTTTGCCCGGCGTTCTAACGATTCTGCCAGCTCGCCGCCTTCCAGTAATAATACTTGGAACTGCAAGAATTCCTCGCAGGGTTCTTGAAGTATGACCAGTAAACAAGTGTCACCTTAGTCTGCTGGTTTCACTTTCCATCATACCCAGCAAAATAAGCTGAGAGTTTTCATCAAATAATAATAATAGTGGTTTCAAATTTTGTCACAAGGGCAGCAAGACAAAGTCAACGTCAGTCGAATTTGAACTCAGAACAGACCGACGGGCGAAATACTGCTAAGCATTTCGTCCAGCGTGCTAACGATTTTCTGTCAGATCACCACATTCCAATAATAATAATACTTGGAACTGCAAGAATTCTTCGCAGGGTTCTTGAAGTACGACCAATAAACAAGTGTCACCTTAGTCTGCTGGCTGTGGACAGGCCTCACTTTCCATCATACCCAGCAAAATAAGCTGAGAGTTTTCAGCAAATGCTAATAACTTCTAACTTGTTGTCTCTTGAGGTCTCTGGGTGAGACTTGGATCCAACTTGTACAAATGCAAAACAAAAGTCAAACATAATAATGATAATAATAATAAAACAGCAGGACCTAAGTAACATACAGAAATAGTAATACGTATAGTATACCAAATATTGAAACATAGACGTAGAAAACAAATGGCGTTTTAAAGATCTTCGCAAATGATTACATTTTATGAAAAAATTGTCTATGTAGGACAACATTTTCTGGAGATATTGTGAGCTATAGTTTCTTTAAAAGATACGAAGTCTTGCTGTGACAGGCAATTAAGTCAAAAAGGATTTTACTATGATTTTAGGCTCGTGTATTTTAAAATAGTAGCGGCATAAATTTGCGAAAAATCACATCACGTATAACAACTTGCATAAATTAACTAAAAAATACATAACAATTTCGTACATAAATTGGTTAAAAAGCCCCAGGAGATATAACAGCGTTTTCACGCATTTAAAAAAATTTTTTTTTTTTTTTAGTTTATAAACAAATTATGTGAAATTCGTGGAGTAGTTGTACAACAAACTAAAAAATGCAGTTTGCAACAAAAATTTCATTCGTAAATAGAGAAATAGTCGTAGAAATAAGTAACTTAAACTAATTAACATGTAGAAATGAAATCTATCATTTGTAATTAACACACCAATCAAATTTGATATGCTGGTTATTTGTGCCAAGCCCTTGCATTTAGAACAAAAACCTGTGCAATACGTAATTAAATATGCAAATTACTTAACTATTTATTCAAATTTCATTTGTAGAAATTAACATTTTTTTTTCAAATTTACTACTGGGTTATGTTATTTAATATACTTGTTTTTATGTTTCATCACGTTTACATAAAAAACATATACAATACAATAAAATATATATGAATTGTTCTGGAGCTAACTTTTCTCAGATATTTCTTGGTCCATTATCTTTTGCTCTCTGGAGTAACTCTTACAATGTCTCAACAAACCAACGGTCTTGTGGATTTATATTAAATTCCTAGTTGTTTTTTTTAAAATTTATTAGCAGTTACTCCACTACCAAAACAAAGAATTTATAAAGCAATATGCCAGATTATTTGAATGATTGAGAAAGGGTCAGAGCTTTTGTACCTGCAAATCCTTTCAGCTATAGGAATAAGGTCTACTTGTAAATGATACACAGTTGTAGGGTGTAGCACTTAGAAGAGTCCAGTTTGAGTGAAGGAGTTTATTTCAAAATCTAGACCTGCTGATTGGAGTATATTCTCAACACAGAAAATTTGGTCTCCCCTGGAACACACACCAAAAGGAAAATTGTCTTAAATATACTGTGCACAGGCCATTGTTTTCAAAATTGGCTACAATATTGAGGAGTACATTTT
Source organism: Octopus bimaculoides (assembly GCF_046866305.1). Taxonomy (NCBI): domain Eukaryota; kingdom Metazoa; phylum Mollusca; class Cephalopoda; order Octopoda; family Octopodidae; genus Octopus; species Octopus bimaculoides. The sequence continues at coordinate 36,531,325 of NC_142933.1, read as the reverse complement.
ATATGAAACTTTGAAAATATTAAATTCGTATCTGCTTTTATTTGATGACAAGAATTCGTTAATTCCCATCACTACCTTCTCCACCACTAAATACGACAAATTAGCCTTGTATGTTCGCGTGCGCGCATATTTCCTGGGTGTTCTGATATACAACCAGGCACTCCACACACCCATATGTAGAGTATTCTCAATACAAAACAAAATAGTAAATGCTATATTAGCAAGACCTGTGGGAGTTATTCGCCCTAGATTATCATCAATATCGACGAACTGTCTTCAATAACGGGATTTGAACTCAGGCCACAAAAAGACGAAACAAAATTTACATATATTTTGTCCACTGTACTATCGATAATATATAAAAAAAATTAACCCCGAGCGCAGCATGATTATTATTATGTAAGTGTAAGGCGGCGAGCTGGTAGAATCGTTGGCGCGCCGGGCAATATGCTTAACGGAATTTCATCCATCTTTACGTTCCAAGTTCAAATTCCACCGAGGTCGACTTTGCCTTTCATCCTCTTGGGGTCGATAAAATAAATACCAGTTGAGTACTGGGGTCAATGTAACCGACTTACTCTCTCCCCCGAAATTGCTGGCGAGCTGGCAGGATCGTAAGCACGCCGGGCAAAATGCGTAGCCGCATTTCGTCCGTCTTGACGTTGTAACTTCAAATTCCGCCGAGATCAGCTTAACCTTTCATCCTTTTGGGGTCAATAAAATAAGTACCAGTGAGTGCTGGGGGTCGATGTGATCGACTTACCCCTCCTCTAAAACTGGTAGCCGTCTGCTAAAGTTTGAAACCAATATTATGTAAGAATTTAGCACACCGGGCGAAATGCTTACGTTCTGAGTTCAAATTCCGCCGAGGTTGACTTTGCTTTTCATCCTTTCGGGGTCGATAAATTAAGTATCAGTTGTGTACCAGGGTCGATCTAATCGACTGGCCCCCTCCCCGAAAATTTCGGGCCTTGTGTCTAGAGTAGAAAAGAATATTATGTAAGAGTAAGGTGGAAAACCGACAGACTTGTGAGCACGCTGGTCAAAATGCTCAGAAGCATTTCTACCAGCTTTTATGTCCTGATTTCAAATTCTGCCGAGGTTGACTTTGCTTTTCCTCATTTAGGGTCGATAAAATGAAGAACTATTGAGCATTGAAGACGATGTGATCGACTATATCCTTCCACCACAAAAAAATTTCAGGCATTTTGCCTATAGTAGAAAGGAATATTATATAATAGTTGACTCTGACAGATTCATAGTGTTTGTGTTCTATAACTATTCAATAAAACTTGCTCAGGACAAAAAAAAAAAAATGCCTTAACATAAAGCTTTACCACTATGCTGCGAGGCTAAACATGGTTGAATCGTATTTAAAATGTTATAAACATTTAATATAAAATTCTGTACACAAAAATTTTGAACTATACTTAATTATTCAGTCTCAGTGACAAGATTTACATAATATTTCTTGAAGAGGAAGTCGCAATTTTGGGGGTTGCGGCCTGATTGTTAAGAGAGGGGTGTATAATGTAAGTTTTTAGCCTTGGGTCTGAACTGGTGGACTTGGTGTCATTATAATCATTCAAGCTGTGATCTATCTTATCAAAAGGACAGCATATATTATTGTGTTACTTACATTTTAAATCGTAAGATGTTATTTGAGCGAAATTTCATTCTATTCCTAACAAGTTGACCTACTGCATACAGCCTCCTTCGTTGACTGGCGCGCACGTGTAGGAGTGTGTGCATACGTGTGTGTGTGTATGTGTGTGTGTGTGTGTGTGTGTGTGCGCGTGCGTGCGTGCGAGGTGTGTGCAATTGTGTGTGTGCATTTGTTTGTGTGTGTGTTATGTGCGTGTATGTGCGTGCATATCAAAGTGCGTGCTTTGAGAGTGTGTGAGTGCGGGTGAATGGGTATGAGAGTCTGTGTGTGTGTGTGTGTGTGTGTGCGCGCGCATGTATATGTAAGTATGTGCAAGTCAGAGTGCGTGCGCGTGTGTGTGGGAGAGTGCGTGCGCGTAAGCGAGAGTGAAGGATATGAGTTAGTGGCGATATCAAGTTAATGGAGAGAAGGTGGTTGGAGAATTAGGTGAGAAATAAGGTTCTACAGGGAAATTATAGAGATGTGGGTGGTATATGAGAATTATCAACATATGCTGTTTTGAAGCTTACGTCATAGAACGCCTTACCACCAGCATGGTTAGAAATAAATGGAACCATTAGGATAAAAAGTCGATAGTTTTGCTAATGGTAAAACCAAAGAATATGACATTAACAAGAATCTGAAAGATGAGAGGCTAAGTGATAAAGAAGAAAAAGGTGTTTTGTGGATTTAATTCTGCTGAATCTGTACAGTTATTTTGCAAGGAGGAGTTATAGTGGGAAGAGATGATAATAATGTCCATACACATAGTGTGCAGGTATGCAAGTCTATACATATATTACTCATATATATATATATATATATATATATATATATATATATATATATATATATATATATACACATATATATATAATGTCGATACATATTTCTTTTATGTCTACACAATTAGTGTCCAGTCATATTATCGATACTCATAGTGTCCATAAATATGGGGTTCATGCATTCTCTCTCTCCCCCTCACTCATCTATATCTATATCTATCTATCTATCTACACACACACACACACATATATATATATACATGCACACACACACAGAGGCCTTGCTTCAGTATTAGTCTAGAAAGTATCGGTGTGAGGGGACAACGTCATGCACAAATATCGAAGGATTGTTTGTATATATATATATATATATATATATATATATATATATATATATATATATATATATATATATATATATATATATATATGTATGTATGTATGTATGTATGTATGTATGTGTGTGTGTGTAAAATTCTTGACTTATTATAATTATCTCTGCTTTTGAAGGATGAATTATAATTACCAAAATAGCAATTAAGACGAGTTCCACTTGAAAAGGGGAGGTAATCTCAAGAATCAAGGATTCCTTAAAGTTGATATGCCATTAAGGAAAAGGACAGGCTACTGTTTCGGGATAAGAGGACAGTTACGAACACACATTTCTACCTCATTATGTATCATCAGCACAACAATTGTCCAATCCTAACAATAACCAAAGGACAAAGATTTATACAAAACAGACTAGAAAACTGTTACAGCCTTTGTAATTTGTGTCCTGTGGTATGTATTTGAACAACATAGACAAATATGCGTATATCAAATATGATAGAACATAAATTCTTGGTCTCTTAAACATATCTATCTCTACTAGAGAATGTATAATAATTGCCAAAGACCAGTTCCATTTGTGAAAGGGAGATAATAATAGATTTAACGGTACCTTTTGTAAATTAATTATATATATATATATATATATATATATATATATATATCGACTATATGCATAGGAACACACGCATTTACATACATACATACATGCATACATACATACATACATACATACATACATACATACATACATACATACATACAGGTGCTACCCTGCATCGTCAGTCACTATTGAATTCTTCGTTTTTGGTTTTATATTGATTATAGCTACCTTCGTTATTACATAATTTTCACGTTACCATTTTGCTGAATCAGCCATTGATTCATAATGGTAAATATATATACCGAGAGTCAGAATTTGGCTAAACCATTCAGCGATGGAGTTGTCACCACTGAAGAGATTTAATTTTCAGCGAAACTCGAATTCGTGTATAGTGATCTCGCTCGCTGTGGTGGTTAGGTCCATTGTCAGAACAGAGACATGTGCTTCTTTGCGGCTAAGAGGTTTTAAAAAATTTTTTTTATACCTATTATTTGTAGCAAATAATGATTTCAAAAGGATAGGTAATCCTGGCGGTTACCGTTTTTCTCTTAAATCAGTTTCATACGCCGGCTAACCACCGCGAATGTTGGTGACACCCGAGTTAGCAGTAAGCTAGTGATTTCCCTCACTTGGTAAATCCGATTCTCCTAGTCAGGACTGCATAGTTTCCGTAGAGTAAGTAGTAGTATTAATAATAACCAGGAGAACGGAGATTTTCCATATCTATAATTTTATTAAACAGTTATTCACAGCATTCTTATATAAATAATTTGACTTTGGTTTTTGTTTTGGTTGTTGTAATTTTATACATGTTAGGTTTATTATATATATATATATATATTGTTCGTTTATATATTGGGGTTTATTATGTTTTTTGTAATTTGTTTAATATTGGTTACAAATTAACATTAATGTTTTTTACCGAAAAAGTATATATATATATATATATATATAAATTAACAGAATGAGATAAAAATCGAAGGCTGTGAAAGATTTTAGAACATTTATAAATACGTCTTACAGCTATTTTCCTGGATATTTTATATATCCCTTCATCGGAGACGGTGCGAGAAAATGGTTAAGCAATAGTTATTCTAGAGAAGATATGAAATAGAGAGTGAAGTGGAGGAATGCAGGGATATTGTATCTGCAGTTCCATTATTTAAGCAGAATGGTATACGTTTCCTGTACCTTGTGTGTAAGTTCCAACAGTATCTAAAATTGGTCATTCCAAACATAGAGTTTGTAAACCGTGTTATTAGATTGAGGGTTTTTGAAGTGACTAAAATATACGGGATTGCATGTAACTTACATAAGTTTTGTATGCGTATGTATGTGTTGATGTGTGTAAATGTCTGTATACATGTTTAATATATGCATAGATATACATCTCCACATATATATATTCTTCTACTACTAAGCACTGACCTGTCCTCTAAGCAACCTAACCTATATACCTAAATTCTTCATTCCACCATTTTGCTACCCCTACCCCCTCTCTCGGCCCTTCACTTAGGCTTTATCACTACATACCACACACTCCTCTACTCTACTTTTTACCCTCTCATCTCTTTACATGCTCATATCTTTCTCTCTCTCTCTCACCCTCACCTCCCTATTCCTTCTATCAATTTATCCTGACTGACCCCTGGCCAGTACACTTTCTCTCTTCATTTCTTTATTATCTCCCCGACTTTTTTCTCTCTTCTTGTTTTTTGATTTGACCTTACAAACGCATTCCTAACTTTTAAGTCACTTCAAAAAACCCTCGATCCAATAACACGGTTTACAAACTCTATGCTTGGGGTGACCAATTTTAAATACTATCGGAACTTACACACATGGTACAGGAAACATACCATTCTGCTTAGATAATGTGTGTGTGTGTGTGTGTGTGTGTGTGTGTGTGTGTGTGTGTGTGTGTGTGTGTGTGTGTGTTGTGTGTGTGTGTGTGTCTACGCGTCTGTGTGTGCGTGTATATATATATATATATATATATATATATATATATATATATATAGCATGCGCATGGTGACAATAAAGTATCCATATATACTGTGTCCTCTTGCACTGTCGTTCACACCCCTCGATATTTCAAAGCTGTCAATAATTGTAAGATGATCAGGTGTAAATGAACTACGATCGATACAACCAGATGTGATACCAATGTGTGTTGGCCTACATGCGGTTTAGTTGGGTATTGGAGTCCTTGCTTCAGGTATGACATCAAATCAAATATGTTTTATTACTATGACGTCTATAAAGACGCTATGACGTCGTTAAAGTTTACCTAAAAGCAACAACGTCAGTAATAGATAATGTATTAATCGATTACTTAAAGGATATTTGAAGGTCAATCTTGACGGTTATTCACTAAAAGAATATATGCGGGTGAAATTTATGTTTGATTACTGTTTGGTGGACCAACTGTTTCACAATATTTAGAATAGTTTAGCCGTTAAGTTTTTGTAATGGAATATATTGACAAGATTGAGATTATAGGAAAGTGCGGCTACATTTTTATTGCTGAACAGAACTATCAACATATACCCTGCAGTGATAAGAAGTATTTTACACTTCAAGAACATTTTAATTTTTATAACTAATTATAGTTAAGAAAGGAAGACAACTCCGGATTATAAATTTTTTAAAAATTAATTAAAAATAGAAATATTTAATAGAATTAATTGCAGTGGTTTAAGATTGAAAGAAATTCATGTTTTTAAATTGATGGCTATTATTGGATTTATATGATTTATATTTGGTATTGTGAACTAAGATACTGCATTCTTAAATATTGGTTTTAAATTTTGGCACACGACCAACAATCTCAAGGGAGAGGTAAGTCAATAACATTGACCCCAGTGTTCAATTGGTACTTTACTTTAACGATCCCCAAAGGATGAAAGACAAAGTTGACTTCGGCAGCATTGGAACTCATAACGTAAAGACGGACAGAATGTCGATAAGTATTTTGTCAACGATTCTACTAATTTGGCGCCTTACTACTTTCTTAAATATTGAGAGAGAAGGCTCGAATTACTGATATGGAAGTCAGTCATCGATAACAAGTTGGAGTCAAGGTATTTATAAGTTTTCTCTTCAATTTCTTTTCCGTCCACACTGAATCCTTGTTTAATCTTAACGGCTTTCATTAAACGAAGTCAACGTAGAAATCTGGGTTTCAACCTAAACAAACCTGAACCAAATTTTCGTATAAAATATCGAACGACAGATTTACCAATTACTATTGAAATTTTAGTATTCGGTTCATGAAAACGTTTATCAGTTTAAAATATCAGTTTAACAGCCAGAAAGATCAAATATCAAATAAATAAATAAATAAATAAATAAATAAGTAAATAAATAAACAAAACCATGAATCAAATATTTTGCACTGTAGCCCATGCTATGAAGCCATTCCCACGATCTGTTGCAAAGCTTCTCAGGCTGGTGAAGTTGATGTAATTCATGTTGAGTATGATCTTCAGCAGGTTCATGCTTTAATGGAAGATCCAAAAGGTTACCGTTTTGGGAAGGAGATAGGGGAAATTGAGTGAGAAACTATGAATGAGGAAAGGAAAGCTGGATATATGGAATGGTAAAGCATCGAGTGTAAGAAGTATTACAGAGCCAAGTGTAAGAGGAAGTAGAAAGCTGAATGAAAGGTAAGGTACATAACTGAATGTGTGGAGTAGTACGTAACTGACTGTAAGGAATGGTACATATTTGAGTGAAAAAGGTGGTACATAGTTTTCTATTTAAGAGGAACAAGGGACTGATGTAGCTGTAGAACAGATAGAAGATAGAATATTTGTGTGTGTGTGTGTGTGTGTGTGTGTGTGTGTGTGTGTGTGTGTGTGTGTGTGTGTGTGTGCTATGGGTTGTGGCATGATTGTGTGAGAAAATTTACAAAACCAGACTCATAGTCTGATGTTTTATTTGGATGGCGTCCACATTGTAAATATAATAACTAAAACTGCTCCGCTCCAAACATGTTATAAGTGCTCTCACACTGAAACCAATGAGGTATAGGGTTGATAACTGTTCAGAGTTGAAATAGAGGCTGCCCTATGTGGGCTTCGATAAAAATGATTAGACAGCTTGGACTCTATAAATACAACGTGCAGCCTCGCCTTTGAGATACAGATGCTATAAAGTTGTTGAGGTGCAATAATAGGAAACATGCATAAACATGCTAATATTAATCTAAAATAATTTCATGGGGTTGTATATTGATTGGAAAGTATGCATGAGTGGTGCAGTGTGTGTCACGCATGGTTGCACATAATCTAAAGTAATGGTATTGCTATAAAGGAACTACATCGCTAGAGACTCCAAATGTAGTTTTATCATCCTCAAATGGTATTCATATTGAATGAACAGATTCTATACAGTTTGATGGGTACCAGGTGAGATTAACAGAACCTTCATTTCATACAAACCAATATAACTAAAAGATGAATCAGGCGAGAAAATTATTTAAATATTCCAATGAAATTGCTAAGTTTGCCTTTTCTAAAAGCTAGCAAATAAATATTTCATCCTACAAAAAAGGAAAAGATAATAACGAAAGCGTGTGTGCTTGTGTGTGTGCGCACGCGTATATATATATGTGTATGTGTGTGCGTGCTCTTATCCTGATATTCTGTCACACGCACATATATAGACGCATGTGTGTGTTTATTTTTGTACTTACAGTGTGTATGTATGCGTGTATGTATGTGTGTATATATATATGTGCATATATACTCATATACCTACAAATACACACACACACACATATATGTATGTATTTATTGGTGTCTGAGTATATATACATTATATACTCATCCATGAATACATACATATGCATTCATGCATGCATACATAGATACATACATGCATACACACATATATACATAACACACATATACTCATACATACATATATACATATATATATATCTATATATCTATATTCATATCGATACATACATACAACATGCATACACACGCACACATGTATATTACTTGATAGAGAATAGACTGAAATTTAATTTGGATAGAAACATCGATGTTGAGGAATTGCGTGTGACAGAGGTGACATAACAATTTATGAAGTTGTTATGCTTCAACTACATTGTCATAACATTTCTGATTTGTAATCAATCAAACACACTTTGTCATTTGCTGCCTGAATTAAGTTATCGATTAAAATCTCTAAGCTGGAATGGTTGCCTCATTTGTGGATCTTGTCGTCGAAAATAGGAAAAATGTATCGTCGATGGTAGTAGAGACTATCCACGTTCTTTATTCCTCGAAGCTGTCAAAGCAAATTTTTTTTTCATACATCATTGTGCATCATCTTCTGGTGTACTTGGACGGTGATGTTTTCTAGGGTCATTCGGTGTTTTGAGTCTTCCAACATCAGATACTATCACTCGTAGGACCCAGCCAGGTTTGATCCAAACTCTAGCTTGTATTCAGTTAGCACTTCTTCCAGGTTTGCATCATCTGATCCTCAACAACTTTGAGGCAACCTCTGTTATTTCCACAGTCATCCTGATGGCTCTCTGCCTACTGGTTTCTTTGATGCTAAGCATGTTGTAAGCTCTGAAAAAAGACCTGCCTGAAAATACTCTGCATTTCACCTCAGATGGACCACATCTTACCTGCTACCCATTGCTTTGGCATAGTTTTACCAGCTCAGTATATTTATTTCTCTTATTTCCTCGATGCGGTCAGCTCATGGAAGGGAGAGTTCTATCAAAACTATTTACTTAGATGCTTCTAATGGTTACTAACTATACAAAAAAGAAACTGTAAGAAATAAATTTATATTTAAGTGAGTTAAAATTCGGGATGTGAAGAAACTATTAGTGAATTGTATTGTTCATAAGACAGAGTTCAATAAATTCAATTACCGCGAAATGTTACTTGCAAACAAAACGCTTTATTATTTCTGTTATTTTCTGAAGAAGGCCAAGGCCTGAAACGTTATATTCAACAGCTGTCACACAAATAGAACTTATCAATATCTCCAATGAATACTCCCACGTATATAAGTGTATATATTTAGCACTCGGCACATAGAAACGGTTGAATGTATTTTAGTTTATAAAACTGAATGTGTGTATATTCAAAGTAGTAGGTCACAGCCTTGCACCTACAACGAGGCGGTTATAGGCTTCATGATTTCTCCTACATTGTCTACAAACCCCGGTAAGTTAGAGTACTGCTGAATTGGGTGATTTATAACCAATATGAGGGATTAAATATAACAGCAAATGAAGTAATAATTATATTAATACGGTTAACTCGTACCGAAACCATTCTGTCTCTCCTTGCTATTTCTCACTCTCATCACTCGCATACTCCGATCCCATCCTCAGAGCACTTCTCTCTTTCACAAATCTCCACAGAACGTGTCCCTTTGGAAATTCTCTACCTACCCGTAACCTCATAAATTACCCCACCGATCTCCAGATGTTCAACCTCACTAACCTGAAAGATCTCACAAGAGTTATAGAGCTACTGATTCTCCACCTTAAACCAACCAATAAATAAACACGACTGTAGCCATATGTCAGAGACAGAGCCACTGGAGATTGTGATGGTTGAAACATTAAAAACCAAATATGGAAGAAAATAGACATCAAAACAAATGTGTTTTCTCCCCATGCTCTCTATCAATTTCATATAACGTTAAAATACTCCATGTTTCTCCTTCTTTAGAATCAATGACCCAGCCAACCTAGAAATTTAATTTATATTCTCAGACAGCTTTGAAGGAATCAGAGTTTCAAAGAAAAATGAAAAATAGCCGGAATTAGATGAGAAAAAACCTTTGGCTTCAAAACTATACATTTTCAAATTTTGTTTTAATCTTTTTGTATTATAATTTCCTTCCCATTTTATTAAACTAAAATAATAGTTTTCAGCAATATTTCACTTTGTAAAATGGATATACTCTTCCAGTGTTGAATATTTGTACACACACACACACACACACACACACACACACACACACACACACACACACACACACACACACACACACACACACACACACATTCGAAAGCATCTCTCTCTCTCTCTCTCTCTCTCTCTCTCTCTCTCTCTCTCTCTCTCTCTCTCTCTCTCTCTACCTGCCTATATATGCATATAACGATATCATTACGACACTGTTCTTATACACAAACATTATGCATCACATATACTCACATGTACATGTACGCACTGGAGGTAAAACTCAATTTCCGCATTATTATTATTATTATTATTATTATTATTATTATTATTATTATTATTATTATGAAGTAAAAGAAGGTTAAGGTAACACCAGCAGAGATGAAGGATGAAGTAGAAGTGGATGTCCTTGGAGCGGTACTTTGATGTCAAAATCAAAGAAAATCTTGAATACTTCACATAACAACATTTAA
>NC_142933.1:36490538-36518038 GCF_046866305.1 Octopus bimaculoides | reverse complement strand
ATGATGATGATGATGATGATGATGGTGAGGAGGAGGAGGAGGAGGAGGATGGTCTGCTAGAGCTTTTGCAGGTTGACGATGTCTGCAGAAAGAGGTGTGGAAAATGAGGGAATTTCAAGGTTGCAACACATGAGAGAGAGAAGGGGGAGAAAGAGGGATAGAGAGAATAATTGAGCAAGGTGTGTAAGGGTGAAACGGTCTGGGGTGGTGAGATTTAGTAGATCGTTGTGAAGAACGGCAGGTACATGAAGAGGATCGAAGGGGAGAAGATATGCAGTTTACTGATGGAGAGAAACAAATAGAATATGTTGTAGTTGTAGTAGAAAGAATAGAAGAGACAGAACTTCTATAATGTAGAATTTGTAATGTGTTGGTGTATGACTGAATGAATTGTTTCACTGGCATGGTTTACCGCTTGATGTACTCTGGGCTGTCTTTGCAGCAGCAACAGAAGTTTTGTTTCATATGTGAGCAGAATAGTCAAGTATCGGTTTTACTTTGGATTTGCTGAGCTTCAGTATTTCCTAACTGTGGAGGGAATATCCAGATTATAGGATGAAAATTTGTACTGTGGGTCACCATGAAAGATCATCGTAGACTGGGCGGTGGGGGGGGGGGGGGGTTAATATTTCTAGCAGCATGAGAGGTTTAACTAGCCTGAATAAGTTATATGGGATGCTGTCTTCTTGATATCTATATAATTAATGCCAATGACTGTTCAAAGAAACTTGTTTCAGGGACATATTCGAGGAGTAATTCACGGAGCAGTATAAGTCTTGTGCGAGGTGCTTAAGTGTGAATGACGCCTGTCAGGGAGAAGTTAAGACTGATATCTGAATAGGAATGTGTTTTCTTAAAAGTGACATCAAGTAGCTCATTAACATACTGAGGAAAAAATATGACTGGAATAATTAGAATTTAAAGGTGTCTGTTATGGGTTGCTGATGTAGAGAAACGATTTTAAGAAATAATGTGTTGAGCATTTTTAGAGAGTTTGTGGAAAGATGTGGGTTCAATAGAAAGAGAGGAACAGCAAGAATAAGTAAAATATATTAAAGAATAATAATATATTGTGTAAATGGCGGGAGAAACACACACAGAGACCCCCACACACAGACACCCACAGAGACAGACAGACAGACAGACATACAGACACACTAAGTAATATACAAATAGGAGCGCTTCTGTCTATGCGAATCTTGATATTTACATAAACTTACATCTCTAAACCATTTACTTCTGATGATGGACCTTTGTACCTGTAATATATGAAGGTGACTCCAGGTTTCCTTTCCGCGTTGTAAGAAGTTCTTCGTTATTTTTTTTTTGTATTTTACTTTTGTATCACAATTCTTCAAGCAAGCTACAACACTCTTCTAATTAATATACATTAGTCAAAAATTGCTGTACTATTTGTTGCGTGGCAGATATATAGTGTGTCCTGAATAAAAACACGAAAGGAACATGTTTTTCGTTTTATTGCGAGTATGTTCATTAGGACCGTATGTTCATTATTTGTTAGTAATATAAATGAAAACTGGATCTTTGGATTTCCTAGCAAAACATCCCTGTTTATTGTCAAAGTTCCTTAATTACAGTTAGAGATGTCGCTGCCAAGTAAGCCACACGTATAGTAACGGGGTCTTTTGTCAAGTACCACCAGTTTGATTAACCTCATCCCCACTCCCTTAATGGGATACTTTTGGATAACCATGTGGGAAAGTGAACTCTCTCATCCACTATTTCTCGGCCTCGAAGAACATGCTTACAAATTTACTGGATTGGGAGCACTTCTCTCCCCACCCTCACTTTCCTTTCCACATAGAACTTCAAAAAACAATCGATGAGGATTTGACTGAAAATACAAGCATACTTATCCTTGTGTGCTTGACAATCTGGATCTCTTCTAGATAGATGGATGATTGGCGATTGATTATAGTAATCGTAGTTGTGATAACGGGAAAATACCTCTTTCTCCGTTTGCTTCTGTCGAATACCCCAATACCACGATGAAAAAAAAAAAAAAAGAAAAAAGAACCGGATGCCTTGGATTCGAGAAGTAACAAATACCAACCCAGAAGACCTACAGCAAAGAGGGGCAAACAGTTCCCTAGAATACAGGTTGGGTTAGTAACACATTGGTACAAACATTTCAACGAAAACGATCCCTTAAAAGAGTCAAATAAATAAACTTGGGATCAATCTAAAGGCGTCATTCCAATACATAAGCAAAATATAATAAGGATAATGATCATAACAGCACTTCAAACAAGGGGTACAATCATGTACCCGAAAAGGTTCTAAATAAAACCTAAAAACTGTACGGGGTATTTGATATCCAGACAGAACGATTGAACACTGTAGCCTAGATATCATTATACTTTATATAAAAAGAGAATATCTCATAATAGACGTTGCAATTTCTTAAGACAAAAGCATTACAGACAAAGAAGTGGAAAAGATCTTGAAAAACGCTGATTTAAAAATAAAAATATCCTGAATGTGGGACTACTTTACAGCAAAAGTGAAACTTGTGCCAGTTATCATTGGAGTATTATTAGGTTCAATTCCCCAAAATTAAAGTATGATATCGGAATAGTTGGACATCAAGGCAGAGGCGTGAGTACTCCGAAAATCTAGCATCGTATTCTCAGAAAGGTACTTTCTCTCAGAAACTTTTTGTGAAGACTCGGTAGTAAGCATGAAGAAAAACCAACAAAAACTAGTATTTTATATCTATTCTGCGCAATGACATAATAATAACAATAGTGGCTTTAATGAGTATAATGATTTAAATGAAGACGATAGTGATGATGGTAGTGATAATAACGATGGTGACAGTGACGGTAGTGGTGGTGGTGATGATGATAATGATGATGATGGTGGTAGTGGTGGTGGTGGTGGTGATGGTAGTGGTGGTGGTGGTGGTGGTGATGATAATGATAATGATGATGATGGTGGTGGTAGTGGTTATGATTTATTATAAAAGGCACAATAACGCCATAACAAACTTCTAACATCATCAATCAACAACCACTACTAACACCATTAATAACAGCTATAATAACGACAGCAGCAGTAGCATCATCATCATCATCATCATCATCATCATCACCATCATCATCATCATCATCATCATCATCATCATTATCATCATCATCATTAGCAAGCAGCAGTAGTAATATCAATAATATTTTTGCTGTTCTCTCAGTATGGCTGGTGTAGAAGTAATTTTTTTAATTATGCGCGCGTGTGTTGGTGTGTGTGTGCGTGTGTGTTCCTCTGAAATATTTGGTCGTGTGAAAGAATCCGATCTGTCTTTAATGATCAATTAAACAAATATTGCTGTCAACATCCAGTCACATTAACGACAACCCTTTGAAGCTAGTTACATTAATGGTTGTATCAGCAGCTTAGAATATAACTACTCGTCTAGCGTAATGTCTGCCTTAACTGCTCTACATTTCCCATCAAATACTCACTTTATGAATGATGGCTGCGATCAGAACAAAGACGCGTTGATAAAACAGCACACAAATACAAAAAGAAAAGAAAAAAAAGAAAGAAAAAAAAAGGAACTATTTTCAGTGAAACAATATAGACTTCTGAATGTGTTCAACAGAAATATATGCAATAACAAACAGATTTCTCATAATGAATATGCAAAGTTAAGGATTTTTTACACTAGTTTTTATTACCCCATTATACTAAAAGCATTCAGTTGAAAGCAAAATAAGAAGTAAATGTTACAAAAGATATTGATTGGTCGATGCTAACAGAACCACCAACCAATAACATTGAAATTTTGATAGAACGTCCATCAAACGGTGAGTTTATAGGTTGTGATTTCAACGATATAATAGCAAATGGCAGGTTGGAGATATCAGAATAAAGCAGAGGTTGTGATATAGTTATACTTATATCTATATCTATTTCTTTATCTATATATCTATAAATGTCTAACTTTGTCTCTCTACAGATAATCCTGTCATTAATGATGTGTGTTACTATGGTCAACTTTGTTTTCTTTCATAAATAGGCATTAATATTTGTACTTATTTCTCTCCGCTTCCAACAGTGTGGGTCCGATGTAAATATCAAGGTGTATGGTGTGTATGTGTGAGTGTATGTATACATGTATGTGTGTATATTTGTACACACAGGCGCGCATGCGCGCGCCAATATGTGGAGGTTGATTTAGATAGGCGTGAACGTAGTAATCCGCAATACGAACTCAATTATACACAGCATAGACACTTGGTATTTCATATTTTCTCCTTATTTTACCAGATGTTACGACTATTGTCTCTTC
Organism: Octopus bimaculoides; assembly: GCF_046866305.1. Taxonomy (NCBI): domain Eukaryota; kingdom Metazoa; phylum Mollusca; class Cephalopoda; order Octopoda; family Octopodidae; genus Octopus; species Octopus bimaculoides. Next base: position 36,513,726 of record NC_142933.1, on the reverse strand, counting down.
AGAGAAGAATGTGCATATATATATATATATATATATATATACATACATGCATGCATACATACATACACATATATGTGAATACGTATATATATATATATATATACACATACACACACACACAGATATATACGTATAGATCCACAGACCTGCAGTTTAATGGTATTTCCGTTGTTGTTCAACTCTTGATCAGCTTTCATTAGGCAGATCTGTTATTTAATCCTAGGCATTTCTTATCAAGGAAATCTGTTGATATTTAACCCCAGACCATTTCTCGTGAAACAGATCTAAAATCAAAGACATTCCACCTCTTATCATCGCGTTTTTTATCGGACATAATGCATTTAGGATTACATCATCCAATGTTTCTTTTAATTATTAAAGTTCTGATTTAAGGGAGATCTTGGTTCCATTTCTATCTGATCGAGTGACTCTCTTCATAATGTGTTGCTGTTTAGCACCAAATCTAGCCTATGATTAAAAGTATTCCAAATGTGACCAGCAAGATATTCTATTTTATTAAGTGTATGCTTTGGACGGCATACACAGGGTTGCCTTAGTCCGATGGTAGAATGTCTGTAATGTCTGTCATATTTAGGGTAGATTTGGGTTCGAATCCTGTGGGCTGCCTTCACCACTTTCGCTCTAAGGGGTTCTTTAAACCCAATATTTACACGCTATTATATATTGTTATATATAGTTTTATCTGTTTCGAGACTCACCGTTCCAAAAAGAAGCCATTGATTTCATGAAATTATCTCCCTTTTTCATTGTAAGTCAGAAACATTAACTGCCAGCTTTTTGTTTTCCCCCTACTAATAAGTAAATCTCAATTAATAGCATATGTCATTAATTATTTTCGTCTTAATTACATACGTCATTCAATGTATGATCCCCTTCTAATCCTACAGATTCATACCATAGTCCTATTTCATTTATTTCCATTTGCTCATATTAATTTTAATCTTAGAAAGAAGTGTTTTAGCTGTTGCCATTCTTGGTGAGAAATTACTGGTACTTTTGGAAGACGATAATTCCTTTTGGGATTGGGAGGTTTTAGAGCAACGCATGAGTGTTGAAAGGTGAAATGGAGGAGACGGGGGTGCTTATTATCGCTACAACTGTCACTACTGCGACCATCATCATCATCGTCATCATCATCATCATCATTATCATCATCATTATTATTATTATTATTATTATTATCATCATCGTCGTCATCATCATCATCGTCATCATCGTCGTCATCATCATCATCATCATCATCATCATCATCATCATCATTATTATTATTATTATTATTATTATTATTATCATCATCGTCGTCATCATCATCATCGTCATCATCGTCATCATCATTATTATTATTATTATTATTATTATTATTATCATCATCGTCGTCATCATCATCATCGTCATCATCGTCATCATCATCATCATCATCATCATCATCGTCATCATCATCATCGTCATCGTCATCATCCTACTACCACTGCCACCACCACCACCACCCCCAACAACAGCGGTACAGTCACTAACGCCATCATTACCACTGCTACCACCTCTACAACCACGACGACAATGACCACTACCACCACCGCTACATCAGTACCCTTATCTTCGCTATTACCATCAGTACGTTTATCATCACCATCACCACCATCATCATCACCACCATTATCAACATTACCATTGACACCAACACTACTTCGACCACCAAAACCACCACCACCACCACCACCACTACGATGTCCCTTTCCACTTCGATGTCCCTTACCACTTATGCCATTACCCTCAAAGCCAAGACCAAAACCAATACCACCATCACTAACATCACCACTACCGCTTCTACGGTCATTCTCAACACTATCATCAACGCTACACCACAGCCACTCCTAACACTATCGTTACTACCACTACTACCACCATCGTCACCACCACTTCCACCAACATTACTTACGCCGCCGCCGCCGCCACCACCGTCGCTACTCCTCCTCCATTACCTAGTTAAAAACCAAACGCCTATGTTACCTGTTATTGTGACGCAGGTGTAAATGATAAATGTAGTATGGAATATCTTTTAGAATGTGAAAGTTTTACGAGCGAAAAGTCGAAGAACGTGGCTGAGATAACAGAGTTGAATTGTGGAAATGAAATAACAGCAACAATGAAGTCACACCTGTTTGGTAATTGATTCTATTAAGGTTTTTAGGATTAATATCGGCAGTAGAATCTCACATGATCACGTGACCATTCCCAAGACGCTTTCATTGACGAAGAATTTCACGTTTTGTAATCAATATGAAACCTAATAATATTTCGGGAGAGAGAGAGAGAGAGAGAGAGAGAGAGAGAGAGAGAGAGAGAGAGAGAGAGAGAGAGAGAAAGAGAGAGAGAGAGAGACAGACAGACAGAGAGAGAGAGAGAGAGAGAGAGAGAGAAGAGAACTAGGAGATAGGAGAAAGAGACAGAGAGATAGGAGCTGGATACGAGCCGGCAGAATCGTTAGCACGCCGGGCAAAATGCTTAAGCGGCATTTCGTCCGTCTTTGCGTTCCAAGTGCAAATTCAGTTGAGATCGGTTTTGCCTTTCATCCTTGGGGAGGTGGGGGGGGGGGCGATAGAATAAGTACCAGCTGAGCATTGGGGTCGATCCAATCTGGCCTTGTATCAAAATTTGAAACTAATATTTCTTCTAGACTTGCACAATCGGGAGAGCGTCTGATAAGATGTCTTGTGCTTTTTAGTTACGATCCTTAACGTTCTGCGTTCAAATACTGCCGAGATAAACCCTGTCATTTATCGTTCTAGGGGTCGTTATAATAAAGTGCCACCCAAGAACCGGGGTTGGTATAGTCGATTGGTATACCCTTCACCGTGAGACCACCAAATGAATTTTATTTCTTTCGCAAAATCTGACGAGTGAATTTTGTGATTTTCATGCGTATCCTGTGGAGTGTTTATCTTTTATCTATCACTTGTTTCAGTCATTAGGCTGCGTCCATGCTGGGGCATTACCTTGAGGAATCATTAGTCGAACAAATCGATCCCAGTACTTATTTTCGTTTTAAGCCTGGTATTTATTCTACCCGCCTCCTTTTGCTAAACCGATAAGTTACGGGGACGTAAACGCACACACACCGGTTGTCAAGCGGTGGTGAGGGCCAAACACAGACACAAAGACACACACTCATAGACAGATAGACAGACAGACAGACAGACACACACACACACACACACACACACACACACACACACACACGCACACACACACACACACACACGCACACACACACACACACACACACACATACGACAGGTTACTTCTCAGTTCCACCTACCAAATTCACTCACAAGGCTTTGGTCGGTCCGAGACTATATTAGACACTTGCCCAAGGTACCACGCAGAGTGACTGAACCCGGAACCATGTGGTTGGGAAGCAAACTTCTTATCACACCAGCACGTCTAGAAGTGAAGTGGAAACAACTCCAACTGATAATTGAATCTATATCTTGTATATATCACTACGGCTCTCATTATCATATCTGAATTATTGTAATGTATTCAACTTAAGCCACAGCATCACCAGATAGTTCGACATTATCATCACCAAATACTGTATGCATATTATCACCATAATATTCTGCATTATTGCAACCGACAGTTCATTTTTTCATTTGTTTCTCGTTGCCTAATCTTGTTGCCTGTCTATGGCTATTCTCTCTGTCTGTACACCTTCATTTCTTTCTTTCTTTCTTTCTTTCTTTCTTTCTTTCTTTCTTTCTTTCTTTCTTTCTTTCTTTCTTCCTTCCTTCCTACATTAGACTGTACCATTTCTCTACTCCTCTCCGCGAGGGCTAAGATGTCGGTATTCAGTAGGAAAGATATCAGAGACACCTGTTACTGCTATTGCCATGTGATTTCTTAATCTTTCTCAGCCTTGATGGATGGGCTATTCTGCCAATGTTGATTGCATTCTAAAGCCCCCAGCCCCACCATACAAAAAAAAAAAAAAAGAAAAAAGAAAAAATAAGACCCCCTCCCAAAAAATAAAATACAGTAGTCTGTCAATATTGCAGTGTTAGTTAAGGAATTCTGCTTCAAAATCGTAGAAGTGTTGATTCCAGTGACCAGGGATCAAGCAATTAAGAGCCTAGGCCGTATTCACACAGTGTCCTTAAAAGACTCTTTGTACTATAGGCACACAACCAGAAACAACCCGAGTGTTTAACTGGTACTTACTTTATCGACTCCGAAAGGATGAATGGCAGAGTCAACGTTGGCACGATTTGAGCTCAGAACGTAAAGCTGACGTAATGCTGCTGAGCATTGTCTGGCGTGCTAAAGATTCTTCCTGTTCACCGAGAAGATTTCAATCAAGTTGAGACAGAGATCAACTAGCAGTGATAATTATGGTTTGGCAGGGAAGTTTAAGGTATATCTTACCAATCTAACCTTTTGTCGAGATTATTATGGCAACGAATGGATAAAATACCGTTAACAGGAGAGGAGAAAATGGAAAAGTGTACGAGCAAATTTCTTTGAGAGTGGCTTGGTTTCCCATCGTGCTTTACAGGAGCTAGGCTGTACAGAAAAAGCGCCACATCAAAATTTCAGTTACTTTAAATATCGCTAGCAGAGGAGTCTAAAATAACAAAACCCTGCTTCTATATTCTGCTACGGGAGTCAGTGGACTCCATTGTTTATCCGACCTAACCAGTGGTGTTAAGAGGAAGGAAATGGAGCGTAAGAAAAGCTGATGATGTGGAAGAGATCAGTGGAGAAATAAAAATAAAATGGTAATGAATGGAAAAAAACCCCACCAGAGTTGGATCGGGATGGATATGGAACAGATGAATTTTCCATTAAAACAGCAAACGTAGGTATTTTGCTAAAAAAAAAAAAAAAATAGCAAATGCAGGTATTTTGATTTTTAAAATGAGATTGAGGATTCAGAAGGTAATATAAATTGGCAGTTTTGAAGGAGAGCAACAAAAGTTATTGTGAAACATGTATAAAATGAAAGCAGCCAGGTCGATACTCTTTCTAAAAGTGGTTTATAATGTACGTCCATCTTCAGTTAACATTAGACTGTGGCTAGGGCAGTGAGCTGGTAGAATCGTTAGCACGGCGAGAAAAATACCGCATTTCGTTCGTCTTCACGTTCTGAGTTAAAGTTCCGCCGAGGTTGACTTTGTCTTTCATCACTTTCGAGGTCGATAAAATAAGTACAAATTGAACACTGGGATCGACTTAACCCTCACTCCACCGAAGTTACTGGCCTTGTGCTAAAATTTGAAACCAATATTAAATTGTGGCGCTGGTGTGACATTGCTGATTGGCATCGGCGTGGTAGTTATGCATTGCTGAAGCACGTTCAGGCAGCTTGAAAGTCATCCTTTGCAGAATATGTCTAGCGGCATAAACAAGTCTTGAGTATCCTTGCTGATACACTAAAGCAACAATGAAGTTACGGCAAGCATCATCTAGTTGCACCTTGTTTCCTAAAGCAATGATTAAGATAAGATTTAAACAGTGGAGGCGCGTGGCTTAGTGGTTAGGGTGTCAGCATCATGATCGTAAGATTATGTTTCGATTCCGGGACCGGGCGACGCGTTGTGTTCTTGAGCAAAACACTTAATTTCACGCTGCTCCAGTCCACTCAGCCTGCAAAAATGAGTAACGCTGAGATGGACTGCCGTCCCGCCCAGCAGGGGAACACATACGCCATTGAAACCGGGAAACCGGGCCCATGAGCCTAGCCAAGCTTTAAAAGGGCGATTTATTTATTTTATTAGTTTAAACAGATGAAAGCCGAAAGATACTAATGACTAATGTGCAGGTGGATTTGGAGGAAGTTCTTGTATTCTCAAACTATATTACAAAGGTTATATAGAGTATTTCCACACAAATTCCTATATTATTTTAATTGTATCCATCTATTCACATTATATTTTACATTCTATCTTTTACCGTTTTTTTTGTTTCAGTCATGCTGAGGCACCACTTTGAAGGGATTAGTCGAAGAAATCGATCTCATCACTTATATTCTACCAGCCTCTTTAGCCGAACCGCTCAAGTAGAGGGACGCAAGTGAACCAAGACCGATTTTGAAACAATAGTGGGGGACAAACAGGTACAAAAATACACAGCACACTCACACGTTCTTTTAATTTCCATTTACCAAGTCCTATTCACAAGGCTTTGGCAGAAGACACTTACGCAAGGTGCCACGTAGTGGGACTGAACCTGGAACCCTGTGGGTGGAGGCAAACTTCTTACCACTCAGCCACGCTTTTGCTTATATTATATTTATGTATTTTTTATTATTCACACATATCTTTTATTCATATTTTTCTGACACCCTATATTCTAAATAGCTGAGTAAAATAACTAATTACTAATGATTATGTATAATATATAATCTTCTTAACTCAGCATATATTAGTTTTTCTCTTTTTTTTTCTTTTGTTAGAAAGCAATTGTTTTATCGTCTGAAGACTACCAAATTTTTGAAGGAATGAAACTTAAAGATGCCTAATATTTAACAGATCATATCATATCCCAAACATATATTTGAATATAATAGCTGTAGAAATAGCGCTCAATTCATGTAGAGCTTATTAATTGATAGTGCGCTTCTGTGTGACTCAGAGTCTCACTAAATACGATTCTTCGAACGACCAAAGGTTTATCTCCTTGTTACTTGGTACAAATCTAACAATATACGTGTTTCTTTACTGAAATGACTGGGATTTGTTTGAGAGCTAAAGCTATTTGTTAACCGAAACACTTCCCTCTCTGTACACCACGCGCACATTCTCCATTTTGTTAATTGATTTTGACTGACACAGACGACCACCAGTTTACTCTGTTTTTATTTTCTTTTGATAAATTATCTTCACCAGCTACGCTCACATTTTGGAATGGAGTTTCTTCTTTACTTCGTTCTCTCTATAATTGTCTTAATATGACATGGCAACCAAGGACACGGTTTCAAGATAGCCACGACAAATATTCCCGTAAGTGATTCGATCTTTCTACTTAATTGTTATCTTTCAGAAGTTTTATGATTCAAATTAGCTTTCATCGCATGGGGAATGTATCTTTGGAGGCGAAAATCCACAACAATTTAACATCCTCACCACACCAACACACTAACACACATAAACACACACACACACACACACATAAACACAGACACACACACATAAACACACACACACATATGCACAACCCTCCCCTCTCTCTGTGTAAATACAACATTTTCCGCTCTGGTCTTTCTCTTTCCCCAACAACACTATCAGTTATATGGAATTTCAATTTTAATTAATTTTTCTTCCTAAATTCCATCATTGTAACATGATAGAATGAGTTGATTTATTTCGTTGTAACATGACACAACAATCAAACGACTTAGCATATCTGTTCGTTCATTAACAATATTTTCAACTAAACACATACACAGCACAGTTATAACAAATAATCAACTAAACTGCCGTTACTGCTGTTGTTGCTGCCGCTGTTGTAACTGTTGTTGTTGTTGCTGTTGGTGTTGTTGGCGCTATTGGTATTGTTGGTATTGCTGGTGATGTTGATGATCGCTGCCGTTGTGGTGTTGTTGTTGGTGTTGTCATTTCATTTTAGTTAGATAAGCTTCTTTGAAATGATTTATCTCAAATGAGTTGTGTTAAGGCATTTAACCTGCAACCTTCATCTAAATGGAAAACTTCCATTAAATTTCTGAAAATTTATAACATCAATAATTTCCATAGCCAGAATTACCCTGTGTATGGTAATGAAAAACGCCAGGAGCTGGGTACGAAGTGGGTATTTGGCCGAGTAGAAGCCACGTATATGATTACATTCTGCTTTGTTGTTCTCTTCTGAATTTATCAATAATTATTGATACAGATATTTTTATGTGATAAAAAGAAATTCATTATTTTAGATTGTCACTTATTCTAACAGACACCACTACAACCATCACCCCTACCATTATACTAACATATACTTCTGTCAAGAAAACTATATATTCTACCGCTTAAAATACTACCACTGACTAGATGCACTACCATCAAAACCAAACATGAGCAATATTTTTGGAGAAGCGGGCCGCATGAGACGTGACTCATCATCAGGCGGGTCGCATTACTAAAAGAATTCTAATTAAGTTTTCGCTGGTGTGTCATTCATAAAGTCTGGCGACCCGCAGTTTGTCCGTGACTGATCTAAACTATTCCACACTATTTAAAGCACTCTCAAGGAGACAAGTTGGCAGAATTGCTGGCATGCCGGACAAAATACTTAGCGGTATTTCTTATTGCTGGCAGAATCGTTAGCATGCCGGGCGAAATGCTTAGCGGTATTTCGTCTGCTGTTACGTTCTGAGTTCAAATTCCGCCGAGGTCGACTTTGCCTTTCATCCTTTCGGGGTCGATAAATTAAGTATCAGTTACGCACTGGGGTCGATGTAATCGACTTAATCCGTTCGTCTGTTCTTGTTTGTTCCCTCTATGTTTAGCCCCTTGTGGGCAATAACGAAATAGGTATTTCTTATTGCTCTTTACGTCCAAATGCCACCGAAGTCGACTTTGCCTTTCACCCTTTCGGGTCGATAGAGTAAAATACCAGTCAAGTACTAGGGTCGATGTAATCAACAAATCTCATTCTCCCAAAATTGCTGGCCTTGTGCCAAAATTAAAAAAAAAAAAATTATTAGATGTACAGTCAAGGAGGACAAAATGTTTAGTGGCACTTCTGGGTCTTTACGTTCTGAGTTGAAATGCCGCCGAGATCAACTCTCATCCTTTCGAGGTCGATGAAATAAAGTACAAGTGAAGTACTGGAGCCGATGTACTCGACTTAACACTCCTCACATACAAATCGAAGACCTTTTTCCAAAATTTAAAACCACTTTTAGGTGTTCTGTTACCTAAACTACAACCAGCACCACTACTTCCATCTAAACCAGCGATTCTCAGCCATTTTTTTTTTATTTATGGGCCCCTTTGACTACTATTTTATTCTGGTGGACCCCGCTTAGCCATTTGATTTTAAAAAAATGAGTTTTATAGATACTTTCAAAATTCCAATTTTGTTTCATACACAACTTGTGTAGTTTGAACTATGTCAAACATTAGAGAAAGAAACCTTGCCGTTTCTAACAATAAATACATTCAAAGCAAATTTTTTTTCTGGGACCACTAAAATAGTACTCTTTACTCTTTTACTCTTTTACTTGTTTCAGTCATTTGACTGCGGCCATGCTGGAGCAGCGCCTTTTAGTCGAGCAAATCGACCCCATGACTTATTCTTTGGAAGCCTAGTACTTATTCTATCGGTCTCTTTTGCCGAACCGCTAAGTTACGAGGACGTAAACACACCACCATCGGTTGTCAAGCGATGCTGGGAGGGACAAGCACAGACACACAAACATATACACACACATACATATATACATGTATACATATATACGATGGGCTTCTTTCAGTTTCCGTCTACCAAATCTACTCACAAGGCTTTAATCGGCTCGAGGCTATAGTAGAAGACACTTGCCCAAGGTGCCACGCAGTGGGACTGAACCCGGAACCCTGTGGTTTGTAAGCAAGCTACTTACCACACAGCCACTCCTGTGGATCTTCAATTTAATATTTCGCTTGTAAGGACTCTAAAATTCCTATATAGGTCCCCCCAGGGTCTATATGAACCCTGCTTGAGAACCACTAGTCTAAACAATCGCACAATACTAAACTACCACATAAACTATCACATACTAGTTAGATGTGCTGCCATCTAAACTGTCACCAGAAACTTCTACATTTATTACCAGCCCTACAATCGTCTCTGTTGAAACTACAGTACCAGCACAACAGCTGCACTAACACCCATGATATTACAACTGCAGGTGTATTAATAGCTTAACTGCAACACTAGAGATCACCAGCACAGCAGCTGCTAACATCTATATTACCATCACTAGTTACAAAAAACCCACATTTCAACAGATACAACTCTACTAGCTTCTAAATTACTGTCCTTACGATTTTACTAACATCCAAACCACTTCTATTACAGTTATACGAAGACTGGGAACTATTATATGTTCAGCTGTGTTACTACAGGTGTAGTTAGTAATTGTATAACTATAGCTAAACTAATTAACAGTTAATGACTCCGTTTCTGTTACAGTAATTTACTAATACGAATACCCATTTTGCTTCTTTCTATTTTCACAGACAAATGGCGACTTTTTTTTATGTAATTGTCTTAATTTCATTAAGATTCAAATTTTAGTAACGCTACACACAGAAAACACTACTGAACATCCAGAGAGAAAGAGAGAGAGAGAGAGAGAGAGAGAGAGAGAGAGAGAGAGAGAGATAAGGAGAGAGAGAGAGAGAGAAATAAGGAGAGAGAGAGAGAGAGAGAGATAAGGAGAGAGAGAGAGAGAGAGAGAGATAATGAGAGAGAGAGAGAGGGGCGAAGTGGGATAGAACGGGAAGAGAGAAAAAGACAGACAGACTGACAGAGAGTGTGCATTATAGCTTTTACTATGAGGAACTGATAGCTCTTACTATAATTAATTTTTCAGCCTTTCTTTTTCTATGGATATGTTACTTTAAAGGAGGAGAGTACCCTGTATGTTATAAACAAAGACAAGGGAAAAATGAATCAGGATAGTCTTTACAATGTTAAGTCTATCTTGGCCCACTAAACAAGGATTTATCCCGGTTTCCACAGAGATTAAGCGACTGAAAATACAAGACTTCCTTCTGAATAGGACAGCAGCGCGTCACCGGGTTAATCCCTACCCCAGCTGCCATTGTTACACATTTTCAACTGAGTGAAGCAGTGTGAAATGAAGTGCCTTGCTCGAGTACACAATGAAAGAAATAAAAAATAATGCGCGCGCGCACATACCCCCCCCCCCCACACGCATACAACGGGTTTCTTTTAGTTTCTGTCAACTAAATCCGCTCACAAGTCTAATCGGGCCAAGGTTATAGTTGAAGACACTTGCCCAAGGTGCCACACAATGGAACCGAACCCGAAACCATGTACTTGGGAAGTAAGCTTCTTATTACACAACCATCTATCTATCTATATATATATATATATGGCTGAGGGCTAAGAAGCTTGCTTTTTATATATGTGTGAGTGTGTGTCTAAATATATGCATATATACATATACACACACACACACACACACACACACACACACACACACATACACACACACACATATATATATATACACATATATATGTATGTATATGTATATAAACATGTACGCGTGCGTGTTGCTGCTGAGCCCCGCCTTCGGTCATGACTGACCATGGGATTGCACCTAGAAAGTTACCCTCTCAGGCACAAGTCCGGGCAAGGTTGTTTATGGAAGACCAGCAGTCGCCCATGCATACCAGCCTCCCCTCTCCACGCCATCAGTGTTATACAAGGGAAAGGCAAAGGCCACTTGGCACTTGTGATGTCACAACTCATTTCTACAGCTCAGTGAACTGGAGCAACGTGAAATAAAGTGTCTTGCTCAAGAACACAACACGCAGCCCAGCCCGGGATTCGAACTCACAACCTCACGATCGTAAGCTCGACGCTCTAACGACTGAGTCATGCGCCTTCACATATGCGTGTGGGTGTCTGTATATATATATATATATATATATATATATATATATATATATATATATATATATATATATATATATATATATATATATATATATATATATATATATATATATATATATATATATATATATATATATATATATATATATATATATATATATATATATATATATATATATATATATATATATATATATATATATATATATATATATATATACATACAAGAATAAGGGCAGGGAATCGTCAATTAATAATAGAATTAATAATTAACAATTTTGCCAAGTAGTTCAGTATGAAAAAACCTTTATCGGTAAAACCATTTATCATCATAAATATACAGGGATTAGCATTGAGTTGCTTCTCCAACATACTGAAAATTTAGAAATAGCAGTCAAAGAACTACTGATTCTAAACTACAAATTTTTCTCTAAACGGATGGCGATATTTATGGCACACATAGAACAAAAAACCGGAGGGAAAAGCGTAAACAAAACAAGTCTTTAGTTAATTGGATACGAATCGTTTCATGGTTAAGCGAATGAAAATTTCACTATTCCAATCTTCAGCCCAAATATTCTGATAAATTTGAAAGTGTCTATATATATATATATATATAGGTGTGTTTGTTATATGACATAGTTACACAACAAAGTGTTTATATCGTATAAATACGTCATGCTATATGATATAACTACAAAGTATCTATGATATATTTACTCAATAAAAGAATGCAAAATCCATTCTGGTTTCAGTGCTTTATGTATTGTTACATAACCCACCATTAACATAAATACTCAAAGCTTTTACTATATGGGTTTCCAACATGATTTACCAAATACTTATTTCAGAGGAAATCTATATTCTTTACGTGATAAATCACAATAAAACCAAAACTGTAACGCTTACTATTTCGGAACCATTGAAGTAAGAATTGGTTTCATCAAAGAAAATTTAGTAAATTCTACTTCAATGGATTACTTCCATAATTGTTCCCTTAAACCGAAGTGTTTTAAATAACTGCATCTTTGTAATCAAACTCTATCAAATCCGTTGTCTTGCAAAAGTGTCATCGTCTCCCCATTCTACCTGAAATGACTTTATCACGGACCATACACTCAGAACTGATACTCCGTATGAAGAACCCCAATTGCTCCACTAATTATATTTATCAAAGACCAAGAGCTCTCTGTTGGTGCTATTTATTAAGAGCCAAACATTTAACGTTGATTATATTCACTGATATGGAAAAGGTATAACTGCCTGCTGAAGATGATAATAATAAACAATATGTTTACTGCTACACTAGCTATACTTGTATCTCTAAAAAGATTCTCTTTGACAATATCATTACGTGAATATCATTTCAGAGAAAAACAATGTTTAATATGCAGTTTACCGTCATAGAAAGTGAAAAATAAATTGTCCTATAAAAACATTTGCGATAGAAACCGGTGGTGATGTCAGTAACATCCCCATATTTCATGTAAACAAAGTCTGTGACAATATCTTACCCATATGTACGTTAGTTGAAATATTATTGATAGAGTCAAACGGCTCTTCTCATAAAAGAAACTGGCTCATATATTCCGAGTGAATCCACAGGGACAACACCACCGTTTCCCCATTAATAGAGGAAGATTTTTGCATTGCTCAAATATAACTACGTTGGCCATCATGCGTCGACATGCAAGACACCGAATTGCTTTTTCAGTAGTGTCCGTTGCTGGGCATAGTACGTCGGAACGGTGTGCCTCAGCTGCTATTTCTGAAACTGTTTAACACACTACAAGAATTTACTATACATGTAGGTCCTTGTGGTCGTGTTTTGATCTCCGGTTTTTATCACAATTTACTTTCAACCTTTTTTACGACAATAAATTCTTATATATGGAAACAACATAGCTACACTTTCATTTCTTGCGAAGAATCCTCAATTTAAGCAATATTTTTCATTACGCACACGCGCACACACACATACACACACATACACATACATACATACATACATACATACATACATACATACATACATACATACATACATACAGTCATATTCAAACATATTAAGAGAAAGAGAAACAGAGAAACAGAGAGAGAGAGAAAGAGAGAGAAAATTATTGATAGACAGAAAGAAAAAAACAACAGGAATAGGTCGAGTGAAGGTCACACACAGGTAGAGAGGAAAATAACGAGAAAAGTCTAGAAGAAGATAGCACGAAGAAAATGAATAATGTAAGGTAGTTTAGTGGGGGAAAAACAAAACGGAATTAATTCTTAAGAAGAAGAAAAGATAGGAAAAGAAAAAGTATAAAATCAATGTTTGGCAAAAAGAGTTTCCAAACTAAGGTATTATTCCTCCCTTAAGAAATAAACTATTCAAGCAATTTCATGAGTTTGCCATTTCATCCTCCAGAAGCTCCCTAGATTAGCGACAAACTCGTAAAGTCAGTCATAAACAAATTTCACTTGAATATTTTTAACCTTGTGTCTGTATGAGAAATCTCGTTTGGCTTACTTGATGAATTGCAGTTCTCAATTTGAATAACTGAAATCTATTTTATACTCAAAGGACTCTAAATCAACGAATGAGGTTTCTTTACGACGGGCAGGGTTAATTTGCAATAAATAAATAAAATAACATGTCTACAAAAATATATAAAGTGAAACTATTATGCAGAGCAAAATAAATCGCAGCAATTATATAACTAAATGATATGATATAATGTTTATTGAGATGCTGCTAGTAAAACTGATTTAAAATATTACTGCTAGTGAGTGGTTTGTGAAATGAAATAACGTATAGGTTATCTCTATTAAAATATAAACTGATAAACTGTGCTATCACTTCATAAAAGATGACGGCAACATCGATGATATAAATATTTTATTATTATGGTGGTATAGAATAAACTATTTTCATGGCACACTGAAATGAACTCGTCTTTAATCATTAGCTTCTGTCGTCGTTGTTGTTGTTGTTGTAGTCTCGTCAGCTCTGATCGAGCAAACCCATGTTCAAAGGCATTCCAACCGTGAGCATCTCGGACAGCATTATCTAATGTGTCATATCCTTACTTAAGGGGCCGGTTGTGTTTTGAGGGGAGTTTGGCTGTTATCTTTAGAAGATCAATTAATCAGTCTAAGTTCTTTCATTGGGACCAATGAGACCAGCCACACACACACACACACACACACACACGCACACATATATGTGTGTGTATATACATATATTAAACCTACGAATAAAGAATAATGTTAGTAATTTTCTCGGAAGAGAGTTAAGGATTAATCAACTCAGGCAGCGGATTACACAGAGATGAGTAATTGGCCGTTGCCTCACACGCCACTGGGCACTGTTTAGATAGATTTAGCAAAACAGTTCATAACCACCTTTTAAACACTAGGCCTAAAAATTGCAAACTTCTTAGATGTCACTGTTAACTTAGACACAAACACATTTAAGCACCATAACAAGCTCAATGAACAAAAGACCAACAATAACATTAATTCTTATCACCCACCTATAGATTTTAAAAATGTAGTCAACAAAATTATCAGAAGAATCTTTAATCTCTCTTCTCAAATAGTGTTTTAGCAACTTCAAAGACAATGTTTAGTGCGTATATGTATCTAATGATGCAAATAAACAAATGAATACGCTTGGGCCTGATATATAAAATGTACATAAATGTATACATATAAATATATATAGGTATACATATATATATATATATATATATATATATATATATATAGTGAGAGAGAAAGAGCGAAAGAAACAAAACTGAAAATATGCAGATGAAAATTCATGTATAAGCATACAGATATTTATATATTTACAGAACAGATTTATGTGGAGTACAAAAGATACAGAAAACTAAGGCCTAGTATTTCAGGTCCAACAGCTGTTTCTGGGGGATCGGAGTTACCTAATAATTGTAATGTTAGCAGACAGAATGTGTAAAAGTCAAGAAAATGCAACCTGCAGTGGCTGCATCTAAGCATTACCGTATATCCGGCCTCCGTTTTCACGGTGGCGCACCATCCTCTCTAAGAAGGTATCCCGCAATATTATGCAAATCGCAACCACGTATTTTTAGACGTACAGATTAATGTAGCTATAAGCTTCCTGATACCGCAAAATTAAAATTAAGAGATGCATGCATTTTGAAGTGGTTATCTCCTCTTCAGACATAGAAACCGGAAAAGCAAGGCGGTGAGGTGGCAAAAACGTTAGCACGCCGGGCGACAATGCTTAGCAGTATTTCGTCAGCCGCTACTTTCTGAGTTCAAATTCCGCCGAGGTAGACTTTGCCTTTCGTCCTTTCGGGGTCGATAAATTAAGTACCAGTTACGCACTGGGGTCGATGTAATCTACTTAATCCCTTTGTTTGTCCTTGTTTGTCTCCTCTATGTTTAGCCCCTTGTGGGCAGTAAAGAAATAAGAAACCGGAAAAGAAGTCGCTGCGAACTGACACGTGAGACAAGTACTTCTTATGATATTCCCGCCATCGTTCAGTGATTGGTTGCGCCATTCAGCGGTTCACTGTGAATAAAATACGGAGTGGCAGCGCTAAGTAGTGATGTGTATACGTGCATATGTGTGTATATATAAACACGCGTGCATCTATCTATCTATCTATCTATCTATCTATCTATCTATCTATCTATCTATCTATCTATCTATCTACAAGCACACACATGTATATATGGTGTTTTAGCAAATTAATCGAATCTGCTTCTATATTAAAAAGAAGCACCAATATTTCTTTGCAGTCTTTCGTCGTACCTCACAGACCGATTCTATTCAGATAAATCTCCTCAGAGTTTGGTCTCCTAAAACACCAAACGTCATTCAATTTATAACACTCTTCACTTCATATTCTCCAATATTTTTCTCCAGCCAAACCTTTCACTAATATTCTTCACCACATTCCATTAACAATTCCAACCAAACAACGAAATTTTTTAAATCACAGTCCTCTCTCCAATGCTCCCCATTTTTTTTTATATTTCGTCATACTTCTTCTTTTCAATTTAGATCTTAGTGTTGCTAATATTTGACTTCATTCTCGCGGACTCTACACATCGATTCAAAGCTAATAACAGCCACTATTTTCTCGGTTCTTTTTCTCTGCAGTTTAAAGATATATTAATGTTTTCTATTGAAGTAAAATAGGACAAGAGCTATGGAGTTATCAAATGCCAGTGATCTGCGATTGACGTCAATCAATATTAGAAAATTCGGCCGTTCTGCCTTCGTATTTTCAAATTCTTCTCCATTTGTATTCTCTCACTCGCCCTCCTTTTACTCTGCTCTTTCAGCTTCTATCTTTCTCTTTCTTCCAAGTATATTAATCCCCTCCTCTCTCTCTCTCAATCCCCTCAATCAGTTCTTCTCTTTCTCTTTTTCTCTTTTTCTCTTTTTCTCTCTTCTGTATATCAATCAGTGAGATGTATATCGCTGACGTATTTGGATGATTTATTCAACAGAATTCTTTTGCATTCTAAATAATCTTTTCATTTTCTTTTTCATTTCGAATAATAATAATAATAATAATAATAATAATAATAATAATAATAATAATAATAATAATAATAATAGTAACAACAACAACAACAACAACAACAACACCAGCTCTTTAAAATATAGCTTTGTAGTCGTCGTCATTCTCAACATCAAGATCCTTCCCCTCTACATCATCATCATCATCATCATCATCATCCAGAATCTTGCTGAATCCGGTTAATATTCTGATTCACATTCTATTGCCCTCCCCGACACCGTCTTTACCTTTTCATTCCGTTTAATCTTTCAAGGAATATTGTAAAATGTCTGTTGCATTCACTGGCATTTCTACATACAACATATACATTGATGACAGCAAGCTAGAGCAGCGACAGCGTCATCGACACCATCAGCTTCGTCTTCATCGTCAACTTCGCCGGTTTTGTCAATATCATCACCATCATCAGCATCACCATCGTTACCAGCCACCACTTTCATCACCACCAGCCTCCTCCTTGTCTTCCTCCTACGCATCATCATCATCATCGTCATCATCGTCATCATCATCATCATAATCATCATCATCATCATCGTCATCAGGAGCAACAGCAGCAGAAGTATCCTTCATTTTTCTTCCTTTTATAAAAGAAAAAAAAAAACAGCATACAACAACAGTTGCAACAACACCAATACAATATTAGCGACGATAACAACAACAGCAACAACAACAACAACAACAACAACAACAACAACAACAACAACAACAACGACAAAATCAGTAACGATGCTTCGAACTGAGCCTCTTGAGGAATTTCGTGCTGTCCAAAATAGTCTTTAACTTTGATCCGACAATGACACCTGTTTGACCTTTGCCTCAAACACCTTACAGAAAAATTCTTGAAGGCACATACAAGTCATAACAAATTAAGATCAAATTTTATGTGCAGCAGTGGAAACAATACCATCCGGGGGTTGACCAATGGTTCACTATTACAGTTGTTCTTCCACATACCGCGATTCTTTGCTGTCCCAAAGGCAAAAATATCAGGGTAATTTGATAAAATCGCCTTAGAGACCCATCAAGCGTGTTGCCATTTTGATGTCTC
Organism: Octopus bimaculoides; assembly: GCF_046866305.1. NCBI lineage: Eukaryota > Metazoa > Mollusca > Cephalopoda > Octopoda > Octopodidae > Octopus > Octopus bimaculoides. The sequence continues at coordinate 36,495,462 of NC_142933.1, read as the reverse complement.
CGATAACCTCCCATCTATACTCATCATACTTCAAAGTATCAAGCAAGGTCTTGATGCTGTTGTGCTCTTCTTTGAGCTGCATTAAGTGAGCCAGAGGTGATGGATACATTTTCGATGATGGTGCAGCACGACTTTGAGGCTTCGGGATGAGTTATCAATGAAGAAGCGCCCCTCATTTGGGTTACAGGTGATTCCGATTGCTTGGAGCTGAACAGTAACACTAGAAGCAGAAGCCATCCCGATGAGCGAAGAATTTTGAAAAACCGATATGACTCTTTCTTTGGTTTGTAACTTGCACACTTTCAACTAGCCAATTCCACTGCTTGAGCCTTTGTGAAGCCCACATCTTTGATCAAGGCAGCGAGTTCATTAAATCTGGAGCCCCTTAGCTGCGCCTCTGAAACTACAATCTGTGTCTTTATCTTCTTCCTCATGTTCAGTTGTTGTTCTGAAAACATTTGCTTTCCCTATTCGGCTCAGTGGATGCTGGGAGCTCAGGGCAGTGTGGTGCCGATGCGATGGATGATGGGAGGTGCGGATACATATCAGTTGTAATCTTGTCAGCCTGACGTTTGGAAGGGTCCACATGCAAAAGTAGCGATTGCTTGAGTAAGTAGTGGTTTTCAGCCAAATTTTTGAAATAACAAACTTCATGACTGTCTCTCCCTTCTGTGCCCTCATGCAAAAGAGTAAAATAAAATTGTTAGTGAGAAAGAAATTTATTCATTTTATCCGTGACTAATGTGTAAAATATATTTCATATCCGATATATTTTTCTATAACCCTGGAAATTATTATGATTATTTTGCTATTCAAGCAAGCAAAAAATCTGTAGCGTACATTTTAGCGTTTTTACAGTGTTCGTACGTGAAGTAAACTGGCCAGAGTTAGTCTTGATTCCCGACAGACTTAAATACTGTTGCCAGTATTTAATGATCTCTAGTGTTGCCAGTGGAAAAAATAAGGAAGTTGTTTTTTAAAATCTGTTTCTCTGAAGCTCGGTTTTTAGAAGATCTTGTGTTGGAATAGTTATGAGACGGTTGTGTCAGAAGAATTGTATGAGAATGTTAGGGCTCTGTCTTTTGTGTACTTGCAATGTATATGATTTGAGATGTGAGGAGGTCGTCTAATGTATACAAAGGTGGGAGGACAGATATTTGTGATACTGCATTTGGGATATTGAAAGCACTGGAATTGTTTTTCGCCCTCTACATAGTCTTAGAGATCTGACAGGCAGATTGTTAGGTAGATTGTTAGTCGGTGATTTAGTGAAGAATGTGTGTTGGGGTGGGCGAAAAACAATTCCAGTGCTTTCAATATCCCAAATGCAGTATCACAAATATCTGTCCTCCCACCTTTGTATACATTAGACGACCTCCTCACATCTCAAATCATATACGTTGCAAGTACACAAAAGACAGAGCCCTAACATTCTCATACAATTCTTCTGACACAACCGTCTCATAACTATTCCAACACAGGATCTTCTAAAAACCGAGCTTCAGAGAAACAGATTAAAAAAAGACAACTTCCTAATTTTTTTCCACTGGTAATACTAGAGATCATTAAACACACCCAATCACGTTATTCAACGACATAAATACTGAACGCACGTGCACACACATGTTGTACAAGAAGATTAAAAGTGACATGCAACCCTTACAACATTCGCAGTATATATATTTTCTATCATTCACTTCATCCAGTCACTCGACGGTGGCTATGGTGAGTCACTACCTTACAGAGTAAAGTCAGAGAAATTGATCCCACTGCTTATTTTTTCTGAAGCCTGGTATTTATTCCATCGGTCTCTTTTGCCGAAACCGCTAAGTCACGGGGACATACAGTGGGGATATAGAGAAACATTAACACGCACATGGTCGACGGGCTTCCACACAGTTTCTGTCAGCCAAATTTCCTTCCGAGTTGCCATGTGGTTGTAAAGCGAGCTTCTTAATCACACAGACATGCATGCGCCTATATACAAAAAAGTAAAGCAAACATATTTAGAACACATGCAAGTACCATATTTGGTAATATATTCAGCCAATGGAAAGAAACAATAACAATGATGTTCAAACAATATGGTGTACCACATTAAATTACTCCATTACATTAATACACTATTTGAATCCTTTAATTTTGCATGGCTTTGTCATAGAAGAAATGGATATTGTCATATACTATTTCCTGATTCTCTTAAATTTTAGCAGTACGACTCAATTCTTTTACTGTATCAGTTATTGGTCTGAAGACAGAATTTCTGCACTAGCGTACTTAAAAAAAGAAAAAAAAAACGAAAATTAATAAAATTTGAGAGGGTCTGTAAACTGGAAACCCCTCCTCCACCACCACCACCACCACCACAACCAAAAACTGTCATTGTGATGGAATAATCCTTTCTACTATAAGCACAAGGCCTGAAATTTTGGAGAAGCGGGCCAGTCGATTACATCGACCAAAGTGCTTAACTGGTACTTATTTCATCGACACCGAAAGGATGAAAGGCAAAGTCGACCTCGGCAGAATTTGAACTCAGAACGTAAACGCGGACGAAATACCGCAAAGCATTTTGCCCGGCGTGCTAACGACTCCGCCAGCTCGTTACCTTATTGTGGTGAAATAATGAGCTCTATGGATCATTGATGAAGAGTTTCCAACGCCAGTGTCTAAAACACACTTTCAGTTTAAGAGCTATTATGATTGGACGGACAGAATATGTAGCCACATGCTAATTTCAAACCATATCTATATAATTCATACGTTACAAATGATTAAGGTATCTGGGACAATAAAATCTTTAAAAACTTAAATTTAAAGAGCGAATGGTTGTGTGAAAAATACCATGGTAAAAAGAATAGGACACATTTAATGTGTATTCTTTATAGATGTGTTTCCAAGTAGACAGCTGGTCAATAAGCTTTAAATGTTCAATCAAGAAGAGGAAATATACATGTATATATACAGACTATATCCTCATATTTCATTTATGCACACACACGCACGCACACACACACACACACACACACACACACACACACACACACACACACACACACACACACATACACACACACACACACAAGTTCATAAATATCAATTGAACAATAGACATAGAGAAGAGTTTAAACTCCCATGATGTACCTAAAATTGTGTTTATGTGAGACATCTGTGAAAGCCTGTGCGCATTTGTTCGGTAGTTTTCCCACGAGTTATAAATATATTGTTACAACCGTATACAGCGTGTCGAATTTACTAAAATATACACAATGCTATTCTTAGGAAAGATTGTTTTGAAATGAATTTAGACAATATTTGTGATGTGGAGTAAGTCCATACTTTCCGATATAAAACATATCACTGAAAACTCTCAATCAAATTACCTGCTAATGAAAATACACAAAACAAGATTTAACTATATGGAAAGAAACACACAACAAAAACTATGAACTATTATGAAGGTCAACAGCCAATTAGTTGGGAATATTTTATTCAAATTTAGTAAGAAAGAGAAAATTGACTATACTTTACCCAGATCATGCATTCACATTTTGAATCTATAATTACTGGTGAGGTTGGTAGGTGCTTATCCTTTGTAAAAACAATACCCTTAAAAAATAAGTGTTTCGGGAAAAGAAAGCAACAAGAATTTTTGTTACTTTGCTAAACCAACGCGCTACTGAAGAGAATAGAGAGAAGCATCCCTTCTCATGTGAAAAAGATTTTCTTGTCCTTGATATTTAAAGCTGCACGGTTTTCTTGATCTTCTTATCAGTTCGAAAAAAAAAAGAGAAAGAAAAAAGACATATCCCAGAAGATTGTCACGAGCCGTTATCTTGTACCGTGTCTAGCATGTTTACCTCTTCTAGTCAGTCTTTACATGGCATTGCTCTGTGAGTGCAGCTTCCAACTGATCCGTAATTGTTAACAGACTCAGGGTTGGGCAAAGACTGGACAATCAAAGATGATTTCGACACGTGTCTCATTATTCTCATTTCATAGTCAGCACTTCCAGTAAGCGTCTTTGCTCATTATTTTATTTTTGTACTAATTTGCGACCAGATATTTGTCATGTGCAGCTAAGATAATACATTCTGTTACTGGATTACCTGCTGAAGAAAATAGTGTATACAAGATTTAATTACATGGAAAGAAACACATAACAGTTGATGCAGTTGAAGGCATTCATTCTGACGGCTTTTTATTTTTTTAACTTGTTGTTTTGTCTTTATCCAAATCCTTCTTTAATACAGTCTCCAGTTAATTTTATCGTGTGTGTGTGTGTATGTATGTGTATATATGAATGTATGTATATATATGAATGAAAGTATGAATGTATTAGAGTTTTGTCATATTTCCTTATATTTATCAGCTTCTCTGTGTTTAGTAGTTTTCTGTCAATGTCTTATCCTTATAATGATCGGACAAGGTATATTCCGTTAATAGCAGCATTCAGCTGTTAGTAACTTCCTGATTTTATTTTATTTATTTTTGTTCTTTGTCAAAGCACTTCAATTCCATGTAATAATATGGGACTGAATAATAGTTTCAATATAATAAACAGGAATAAATTCAATTTTTTTTTATATTGAAACTATAGTTTATATATCTGGTATGGATGATATATTTACACGTATTATTTTATTTCTAGTATTGTGATCAGTTTTTTTACACTGTCTGACTCTTTTGTAATATTCATCGTTACTTTCCTTCCATGTCGCATCATAATTTCATCTACTCTTAAGTATTTGTATGAACAGTCAAGTTTATTTCTCAAATTCGTTGTTTCTATCTAATTTAATTTAATTTTCAGTTTTAGTTAACTTGACACAATTGCTTATCGAAAGCACTTTTCTATATTTTGGTTGAAAGTTTTAGCAGATTTTCTAACCGGATTATTATTATTATTATTGAGTGAGAGAGC
>NC_142933.1:36483038-36485538 GCF_046866305.1 Octopus bimaculoides | reverse complement strand
GACAAAACTAGAAGGGGATGCAAAGGCCTCATAGACCTGCTCAGACGCTTCCAGTTATCTGACAGGTACCGACTCGACCACCCAAATGTGCCAACGTGGACTTGGAGCAACTGCATTGGGTCGTCGAGATCGTATCTAGATAGGATAGTGTGTAGGACAAGAGATAGAGATAGTTTAGGATGTCCACAGTTCCACATAGTCAGCTACACGGATCACAAACTTGTGACGTGTACGCTAGACTTAGATAAGGCACATAGGCAGGGTCCCGGTTACTGGAAACTAAACGCGTCTTTCCCGTCGAGACAGGTTTTCAGAGACCGGATTAGCACGTTAGTAAAGAGGGCTTTGACGGGAGCCATCGTCAACAACAAATGGTGGTTTGCCCTCAAGAGAGCAGTGAGGGCGGAAGCAATAAGGTATAGCAGGGCACTAGCTGTAGAGAGGAACAGAGAAGAGGGGGAGCTAATGATAAAGTTAGAAGAGGCATTGCAAAGTGGCATCGCATCCGACGTTTTAGCGGCGAGGTTGGCCCTCGACCAACACTTCAATGCTAAACACGAAGGGTGTGCTGTCAGGGCAAGGATGCGTGCTCTGAGGAATGAAGGTGTTGGAGCCGCACGAGAGGCCCGGGTGGCGGAGGCGCAGCGGGGTAACAGAGCCACCATCCGGTCTCTGGTAGACGAACAGGGGCGCGAATTGCTCGAGCCGAGCAAGATGTGCGAGGCGTTTCAGCGGCATTTTGCCCGACTGTTCGGGAGGAGTGGCGAGCGAGAAGGCAGGGTGGACTTTAGTGCCTACCTGCACAGCTTGCCACGACTCTCGGCAAGAGAGGCGGAGTGCTGCGAAGGGGTCATCACGGCGGAGGAGGTGAGGGACGCGATGGCGGGTTGCTCGACGGACAAATCTCCGGGTTTGGATGGTCTGCCCTACGAGCTTTACAACTGTATGCCAGACTTGTTTGGAGAAGTCTTGGCGGTCGTGTACTGCAACTGGCAGCAGAATGGGAGCATTCCCGGTTTTGTGAGCCGAGGAGCGGTAACGCTGCTGAAGAAAGATCCAAACAAGGGGGACGCCATAGATAACTTTAGGCCCATCACTCTGCTCAATGCAGACATGAAAATTTTGGCCAAGGTGTTAGCCAAGCGGTTGGCGCTTGTCATCGAGAAACTGGTCGGCACGGAGCAGACGTGCGCCGTGCCGGGCCGGAGCATCCATGACAACCTCCATCTGATGCGCTACATCATAGAGAGGGTAGTTAAGGAACCTGGCATGGGTGGGGCCCTGATCAATTTGGATCAATCGAAAGCTTTCGATAGGGTAGACCATCGATACTTGGAGGCCGTCCTCGAAGCGGCCGGCTTCGGTCCCGTTTTCCGCGGCTGGATGGCTGCCTTGTACACAGGCATCCGTTCGGTTGTTCGCGTCAATGGACGTCTATCGGGACCCTTCGACATTGCACGTTCGGTTCGTCAGGGATGCCCCCTGTCGCCGCTCCTGTACGTATTGACTCTCGAGCCACTACTGCGGAAGCTGGCGACGCTGAGGGGCATCCCGCGAGAACTTGGGTGCGGGACGAGCGTGTCGGCATACGCGGACGACGTCACCGTCATAGCGTCTAGCCACGAGCACATCGAGCTTGTCGGCGAGACGCTGAAAGACTACGAAGCGGTGACGGGAGCGAAAATCAACCGGGATAAGTCGGTGGGTTTGCTGCTCGGCACCTGGAGAAGCAAGCCCATACCGTCCGGCAGCGCCTCAGTAGTGGGACGCTGGACGGACGGTCCGGTCAAGTTGCTCGGAGTCTGGTTCGGTCCGGACCTGCAAACGGAGAAGAACTGGGACGAGATAACGAGTAGGGTGGCCACTCTCTGCCGGCAATGGTCCGAGAGGAAGCTGTCCCTAAAAGGTCGGGCGGAGGTGGCGAACGCGTACATCGCGTCCGTCATCGAATACCGCCTGACCGTTGTGCCTTGTCCCGATCGCGCCATCACCGAAATGGAGCGCATCCTCTTCCGCTTTTTGTGGAAAGGAAGCGTTCCGATGGTGAGGCGATCCGTTTGTTGCCAACACCCGCTGAAAGGAGGGCTGGGCATGGCGTGGTTGATGATGCGCAGACATGCGCTGAGACTGCGACATCTCCGGCTCTACGTAGACGACGGTGAGCAGGTGTGGTCGCCGTTTGTGCGACGCGCTTTCCCGCAGCTCGTCTCCATGACCGAGCTGCAGTCGTGGATCAAAAAGAGGCCGAGGAATGGCGAATGGCACCGTGAGTGTCGCGTTGCTCTGCAACAACTTTGCCGTCCCGGGTCGACCTTGAGCGGCTGCATCACAACGAAGTCATTCTATAGGGGATTAGTGGAGGGCAGGTACGACGACGATCTCGGGGCGAACCTGGGCGTCGACGAGGAATACCTGACCCGCCTGTTCAGGACGACTTTCGGGCCGGGACCTATGGACAACTTCCAGAGATCCCTGGCCTGGCAGTGTTACCGAGAGGCGC
>NC_142933.1:36450538-36480538 GCF_046866305.1 Octopus bimaculoides | reverse complement strand
AGGTTAAAGAGGAGGGGAAGAAGAAGAGAGGAGCCAGGTGGAGATAGATGTATTGGTAGTGGTGTGACGAGTGTTGGTGGTGTTAATGGCAGTGCTGGTGTTGCTGTATATTGTAGATCAACCACAAAAATTTCTACAATTCTAAAACAAAAGAGAATTTTATGAAGTAAAGTGATTGCTGGTGTTGATGCTGCTGCTACTGTTGTTGTTGTTGTTGTTGTTGTTGTTGCAGTTACAACTGTTGTTTTTATTGTTGTTATTGTCGATATTGTTGCTCATAGGTTCTGCCTTTTATCTTTTATCTGCTTCAGTCATGAGACTGCGGCCATGCTGGGGCACTACCTTGAAGAAAAATTATTAGTCGAATAATGAATCGACTCCAGTACCTTACTTTTTTAAAGCCTAGTACTTATTATATCGGCCCTTTTGCCGAACTACTAATTTACGAGGACGTAAACACACCAACGTCGGTTGTGAAGCGGTGGAGGGGAGGGACAAACACAGACACAAAGACACACACACGCACAAATGAGAAACAACGATGTACAGGTGTCAGTTCATTACGGCCGTTTCAAGTGACTCCTTTAATTGATTAATGAAAACATTACACCATTGCAAATGAACCGTTTTCGTCAGATGACTGCAGACATCTGACGAAAACAGTTTCTTTGCAATGATGTAACGTTTTCATTAATCAATTGAAAGAGTCACTTGAAACGGCCGTAATGAATTGACACTTGTACATCTTTGTTACTCATATCTTATTCACCTACTTGGAATCTGCACTTCGGAAATATTATAGAAAGTATTTTTACATAATGTACAATTCTGAACAACCAAGAGAGGATCCCTTCAGTAAACTGGGTCGTGTTATCTGCATACACTGCAAGAATATCAAGTGCAAACACTTCTGCACAGAGTTTGATATTCACCTTATATTGTTTGGGTGAGAAAATTAGATCGACCTAACAAGGTGTCTCAATTTAAGTAACTAATTCAACTGAATCTTAATCATATGTATGTATATATATATATATATATATATATATATATATATATATATATATATATATATATATATATATATACGATGAGCTTCTTTCAGTTTCCGTCTACCAAATCTACTCAGAAGGCTTTGGTCAGCCCGGGGGCTATAGTAGAAGATACTTGCCCAAGGTGCCACACAGTGGGACTGAACCCAGAAACATGTAGTTGGGAAGGAAGTTTCTTACCACACAGCCACGTCTGTACCAGTTATTCATTTCTAAATAATAGAAGCTGGCAGAATCTTTAGAGTGTCGAGAGCAGTGCATTACGGTATTTGTTTCGTCATTTTACGTTCTGAGTTCAAATTCCACCAAATTCAACATTTTATCGAATCCGGGATTCGATAAAATAGAAAAAAATATTAGTCAACTCCTAAGGTCACCAATATCGACTAATGCCCTTCCCTTTAAAAATTGTTGATTTCTTTTTAAATGGTTTCAAATGTTGGCATAGCGCCTGCACTTTTAGGAGGAGGGCTTTAACCAATTGCATCAACCCCAGTACTTCATTTTGTTAATTCCAAAATGATTAAAAGCAGATCCGACTTAAGCAGGATTTGAACTCAACGTAAAAAGCCGGAAGAAATTCTGCGAAGCAACATTTCTGCTTTAGTCTTGTTCTTAAATTATTTCCACAATAGGCACGGGGCCAAAATTTTGGAGAAGGAAGCTGCTCGATTGCATTGAGACGAGTGCACAATTGGTATTTATTTCGTCGACCCTGAAAAGATGAAAGGCAAAGTTGATCCCTTCTGCCAGATCGCCCCCTCATCTTGCTCTTGTGTGTGTGTGTGTGTATGTGTGCGTGTGTGTGTGTGTGTGTGTGCGTGCGTGCGCGCGCGTGTGTACGTGTGTGTTTATGGCATTATTCAGTTTCATTTCACGATTTCTAGCCAATAGAGAAAGAATCGGTTTCTAACCTAGATCCAAGGAATTCCAACATCAACAGAGTAATTTTACATGCATTTGTGTATACATGCGGTATCTGGAGTCTGTGCATCTGCAGACTTGTATGTTTTGTTTTCTGTATGTATTCTCATGCATATAGTTGCATGTCTAGACATGCACATATATACTTAAATGATTAACTTCTGGAAAGTTTTACAGATTTTTACGTTTCTAGTGATGACTTGGTATGAACGTAATGTCGTGTAGCGAAGAATTTCACAAAGTATCTATGAGGTTCTAAAGTTCTAGGTTCGATCTCATAACTCAATACCTTGTATTTTTTACTATAACCTCGGGTAGATCGTAGTCTTGTAAGTAGTATTTGGTGGACGGAAACTCACGTATACACATGACACATGCTCGTACATATGTACATTTTGAGTGTCTGCGTGTATGTATGTGTGTTTGTAGTATTCTATGTAAATCAAATAGTATATGTTGTTTTTCCTACTGCTTCTACTGTTTAGTGGGCATGGTTCACTTGTTTCGGTTTGGATGAATGTAGTCATTTATTCGTTTAACTCATAACTTGGTCGAAAAAGACTAAGACGATGAGCTAGCAGGATCGTTAGAACGTCGGGCAAAATACTTGGCGGCATTTCGCCCGTCTTTACGATCTGAGTTCATATTCTGCCGAGTTTAACTATCCGTTTTATTCTTTCGGGACCGATAAAATAATATATCAGTTTAACACTGGGTTCAATGTAAATTAGTTTTCTCCTCCCTCGAAATTCTTGGTCTTGTGCTAAAATTTGAGACCATTTGCGAAAAAGATTTTCCTCTTTTCAAAGTTAAATACTCTGCTGAATATATTTGCTTCTATTTTCCCATCAATTTTAATTACAAAATACTAAACAAGACTACTGGTAACAATATGATCGACTATTAAACACACACACGTGTATATATCAAATTAAAAATATTTCGTATGTCATTGAACAGAAAATGACTAAACAATGAAAAAATGAAAAGACAGTCACAATTACTTTTGTACTGTAAATAAATCATATTGTTTCAAAACACATAATTACATACCAGTTTCACTTTTAAAAGAAGATAATCATTGTAATGTACATGTGTAGTGGTTAGCTGTTTTCCTTTAATATATATGTATAAATATACATGCTTTAATATTTCGCCTAGGCATTTCAAGACTGATAACCTGGTGTAGAACTCAACATACGTATGCTTCAGAGCGAAGTGTTAGACGAGTATAGAACGGTAATAAGAAAAATAGATAACAAAGGAATAAATGATTATTCTTTGAACTTCATTAGCTTACAGCTGTTTCTGCTATAAGATGGAGTGGACTCATTGTTGAGTGCACCTGAATAACACCTTATAGTTTCATCGGAGCCTCGAAATACGAAGTGCAATTTATTTGGGAGGGAATTACATTTGTATGTATATATATTATATATATATTAAATGCATAGAAACATATATTAAAGTTATGTGCGTTTGTGTATCTTTTGACAATATAGATTGGCGAAAGATAAAATCATCGGTGAGAAACGGACATCCTGTGACATTCCACACGCCACTGTCACTCCCAACACCACAAATACAACGACTCTATTGCTTTCCAATCACAACTGAAAATATACGAATAACTGTTTTCTTTTTAAATATCCGAACACATTCTTCCATTACGCGGAACAGTTAATACTCTTGAACGCAATTTCCTATTTCTCCATGGATTTCAAGAATGTTTTTGAAGTAGTTTATGATTGTTTTAGCATCTCCTGTTAGTGTGTTTTGGATTTCAATTAACTTTGACTGCAAACTACCATTCTTCTAGTTAAATTATTGAATAGTTTAAGGCGACAGTTCCAATGAACCGAGATTGATCCAATTTCTAATGACGCCATAGTAAACAATGCTAGTTTTCTTTTAGTGCTTTCAGTGTTTGAGTGTGGAGCAGTCGTAGAATTCGCAATAGCCGCTGGTTGTTTTTGAGATTGAAATCTTTTCTGCTAATTGATCTTTATAACGATAATGATGATAACAATGAAGAACAGGAGACTGTTGGTAGTGGTGTTGATGCTGCTGCTAGTGGCGATGACAATAACGATGACGATGAAGAGGATGCTGTTGTTGCAGCGGTGACTTCTCCTTCTTCTACTGCTGCTGCTGCTGCTGCTGCCGCTGCCGCTTCTGCTGCTTCTGCTACTATTACCATCGATCATGGTGACAATGACGATGAAGAGGATGTTACTATTCCTGTTGCTGCGGTTTCGGCTGTTGCTGCTGCTGCTGATGAAGATGAAGATGATGACGAAAAAGATCTTCTTGCTGCTGTTCCTACTTATAATGTTAATAATAATGATGATGATGATGATAAAAGTTAACCCTCTCCTATCATATTTATCAATCCCAAAGTAGTTCCACAAGTACGAATTGTAATATTTTATTATCGTAATTCCTTCTAGCAACAGATTTTGTGACGAAATTTATAACTTGGATACCCCTATTCTACTTTTCAAAGAAGAGTTTCGTGTATGGTTGAGTCGACATAAATTTATTATTGGGTTCTCATACAAAATATATCTACTTTTGTCCTGCGATTAATTTCACCTTACGCTTCCACATGATAGTTGAGAGTAGAAACACTGAAAATCGTAGCAATTTCTGGAATAATCTATCTTCCCGTAAAAAAATATCAAACACTACCTTAAAAGTACAACACAGAACGCTGATAAAAGAAATACAGTAGATCTCGGGAGGTCAGGCATAGACAGGGTACAATAGCAATACCTCGGGAATCAATGGCTTCTCGCACGTAATACCGAAAATATTCGTTATCTCCGCTATTGTGTACAAGATATACTTACATAAACCTATCACACCACTGTTAAATATACACAGAATCTTCGAATCAAGGAAGCTATCCTAATTAATAAGTTGAAACCAGTATTTAGCAATAGTTAAGAATTATATGAAGCTGCTATAACAACACAAATCTGCGCATGTTACTTTCTTCTCCGACATATCTGAGCAACGGTTATAGATTAGTTCCATCTCCCATTTCTCCACATATCCTGGTGAAGCTGTCCTAACCCTGAAATATGAAAGAAATACAAATGTTCTGTTTTCACTTTTGTATTTCCTTTTGCATTGTTCGACCTTAACAAGACCTTTTTTTTAATATCTAATTTGATATCACATAACGCTTCACCCAAATTACTGTAAACAACCTTTCATCATAGTCATATCCACCTACCATTTTCAAAACATTAACTCCACTACTACTTCAACACTAAATCAATTATCTAGAAATCTTGCTCTATAACAAAGCTATAGCTGGAACTAATAACCATGTTTAGATACATATACTCAATCCTGTGCAAATCCACAAACAGCATGTACCAAAATCAACATATCAGTATAGTTTTTTTTTTTAAATATTATAATCTATTCATGATATACAATATCAAGGGTAACAGTTTTGCACCTCGCTATAACACTAATATCGCCACATAAGTTTTGGGACAAAGCTTCTGTTACATTATGAATGTAATAACAACGATCATCAGAGATTGTAAGGGTTCTCGTTTCGTGTTGTCCAAGACTAGGGTGTAGGGATAGTGTCTTTTTGATGTTGAAGGAGATTATACTGCCATGGCCGTCGTAGAGAATGTTTTTGAGATTTATTTATATGTAACAGTGTAAGTTTGATGTGAGAAATCTAGATTGTTGTCTAGATTACATGACGATAGCGTTTCTGTGCGTTGGATTGAGAAGGGATGAAAAATGGTATAAGCTGTATAGAAGTGAACATTATTATAGGTGACGTTGAAAAGGACGTTGGCGTATCAGAAGAAGGAAGTGGGTAGCAAAACTGAATTTTAGGGTACACCAGAGTGTCTAAATAGGTAAAGCGTTGAATTAGAGAAAGTCGCATCAACACACGTTGCAATGGTGCGATCTGACAAGAAGCTTCCAAGTCAAAAGACGAGAAATGCGTGATGACCATAAGTAAGTAGCTTAGCTACAAGAATCTGGATCTATACGAAGTACAGTAAAATATTATGTTGATGTCAAGCTTAACAGTATTAATTTTATCGAACTGGACGAAAGTTAGTCTTTGGTAGATCTGATACTGAGAGAAATAAACTGATATCAATGAGGACGGAGAGGGATGAAGGTTGTTAGGAAAGTAAAAGAATGCACAAACATAGGGCACTAACAGGAATCATATTTGGTCTACACATAGAAGCAACCAGTTTATTAAAGTATAGATGCAGCAGTGTACAATATATTAGAGTACATATATACTATGTACAGTATCATAGAGTGCAAATATAGTAGTGTGCAGTATTTTACAGTACAGATAGAGTGGCGTACAGCATTTCAGAGAAAAAATACTTTAGTGTATTGTATATTCGATCCATCATGGTTTATGCTAGCACTGCCTTGGCTTTTAATCTTCAATAAAAAGATCGTAACAAACTACAGCTAATACAAAAAAAGGATAAATTCAAATCCTTATAGCTTGTATACAGACCACAGTCTTATATTATCTACATTACTGGTCCTTAACCTGGGTTCATTTGACCCTTGGGAGTCCATATAAAATTTTCTCGTTAAAATTTCTGTGCAATAAATTGGTTATATTTCTACAATACACAAAATATTTTATCAATTTTTTTATACAGTTCCTAATAATATTTAATTATAAATGTACAATACGTTTTTTTTTTACACATCGAATGGCTATGAGGGTCTACTTGAGCAAAATAGGGATCAGTGGAGTTCATAGGCAAAATATGGTTGAGAATCCCTACACAATAAACAAACTTGAAATGAATAATCAACTGGATACCCAGTGTGTAGTTCGTAACAGCTGCAACTTCCAGCTTAGAAAAAAGAAAACAAAAGAGACAAACACCAACTAATAACACTGAACAAACATAAAGAGCGAACATTACAAACGGTAAAAATTATTAAACTTGTTAATAAAAATAATACACATTTTTCTAGGTTGGCGAGAGCATATTTAGATTTGGGTCGGCCCGAAGAGAAACAAAGCCTATACGAGAAATATGTATATATATACGGTTCGAGGTAAATTCCACCACGGAAAATTTCACCATAGTAAATTTCACCATAGGTAAATTCCACCACGGTATATTCCACTATAGTAAATTCCACAAATTTGATAAAAAAAAATAAAATAAAATAAAAATCAAAAAATGTAAACCAATATCAACTACATATAAGCAATTTCAGTAATAGAAAATCCTAAAGGACCACCACAAGAACCCCAAATTTCCATAATAATCCGACAGATGGAAATGGCATAAGAAATTTTCATAAGATCTCTCATAAGAATCTTCATATCCCCACCCGTCCAGGGAACCACTTCCAAAAGCAGGGTTAGTCTCGAGAGAATATTTTGTAATGTATATGTAATGAGACTTAATTAAATAATGCAAGAAATTTAATAAGCTGTCGCTCTACTGATTAATTCCCCATCGCTGCCTTATTTAACCAACTACATTAAGAAATATTTCTCATATTCTTGTTGAAGTTAAAGAATACGAAACAAACTCCACTGAAGCCACTAAAAAGAACATCGCTTATTGACCGTACTTGACATCAATCATTTCCATTAAGCGCCGTGTCCATCATGTAAACCGTGAAACCGTAAAAGCGTGATATGATGCTCCATTAACCGGGCAAATAGCCAAAACAGAAACTACGTAATTCATTTACTACGATCGAACTAATGAATTGATATAGTAGAAGGTAATCTGTGTAAAATATCTGCTGTTGGCACGGCTAATTGGCACGCATACTGGTACGGCTACTTGCACGGCTGTTGGAGACAATTTCACAGTGAGAACACAATATAGGATCTTATCGTCGGTAACCAAATATCTATAACTGCTAAATAGCATAAATCACACAATTACATACATGCACATACTCACACACAGAGACACACACACAGACACAGAGATAGCATACTCAGACACATACAGATATACACACATATACGCATACAAACATAGACATATATACGTACATACATGCACATAGATACGTAGACACATCCTACACGCATTCTGTACACACATACATAGAAAGACATACGTATAGACACGTATGTAGATACTAACACACATATACATAGAGAATATGCACACACACACACACTCACACATTCGTACACATACACGCACACAGATAGTTTCCACACACACATTCCCTCTAGCTCTGTCTGGCCTCTCTCCACAGACAAAAAATACACTAACACACATATACTGGCATACACACATATGTATGCACACACACACACACACACACACACACACACACACACACACACACACACACACACACACACGCACGCACATATGTCCATATGCACAGTTGTGACAATGGCTCATTCAAATTTCGGTTCCTCACAGCCGATTCACTGTTCAAATGCAATTGAATATGTGTATGTGTGTATGTATGTACGTGTATGGTGTATGTGAATGTGCGTGTTTACGTGCATGGTGTGCGTGTATGCGTGTGTGCACATATGAAAGTGCCGTAACTGTGTAGACGTGTGACTATGTTTAATGATGAAAGCATGTTTTTGGTGTATATATGTGTGTGTGTGTGCGTGTATATAGGCGTGTGTGTGTGTGTATGTGTGTGTGTGTGTGTGTAACTGCGTAACTGAGTATATGTGGGTGAATGTGTATACGCCAGTAAAAGTGTGTATTTATATGTCTATGAAACGATAGTTTATCTATCTATCTATCTATCTATCTATCTATCTATCTATCTATCTATCTATCTATCTATATAAAACAGAGTTTATGTGTGTGTGTGTGTGTGTGTGTGCTCGCGCGTGCGTATGTTTCGAATGTGTTTGCGCGTATGGATTTGAAAACTGAGTTGCCGATTTTGACGAATGGGGTATCAAAAGATTCAGTAATCTTTCGCTTACCAAATGAAGTATGTTTTTTGCGCAACCCTTTACTACTACAAATGTAAACGCATGCACACGCACATTAGATACAAGAATGACTGTGTGGTTGAGAAGTTTGCTTCCCAACCGCATGATTCCACGTTCAATTACTCTGCATGGTACCTTGAGCAAGTGTTTCCTACTATAGCCCTAGGTCAACCACAGACTTGTGACTGAATTTGGTACGCAGAAGCTGCAGCGTTGTTCATCAGAAAATGACCGAAAAACATGTTTATAAAGAAGAGTTATTTACTTCATACTCCTCGTGTGCCGATTCTGCCGCCCATAAGAAAGGAACAAATAATACAATGTAGCTATACGTCATAACACCCGATTCACTGTTCAAATGTTATATTATTAGCTTCTCAACCGTGGAGAGAGGCCAGACAGAGCTAGAGGGAATGTGTGTGAAGACTGAGAAGGTGAATGACAAGGACCTTTTTGTGTGCACAGTCTGTGACAGACCATGTCTGTCCTTGGCTGGCCTCAAATCTCACCTGCGAACCCATGGAAAACAAACCTCACCCAGCTATTCTGATTATATGTCTGTGCACACGTTTGAATGCGGTGTGTGCCAGAGGGTTTGCAAATCCAATGGGGGTCTTAAAAGACATGTTAGGATCCACAATGAGCAGAACTTACTTGCAGGTATTGGTAGTGCAAATCAGAGGTGCAATCTGTGTGGGTGTTTTTTCAAAACACTGTCTGGTTTAAAAAGCCACATCAGACGCCATGAAAGGGCTAAGGTGTAGGTGCAGGAGGTGGTCAAACTCTGTTTAAGGAGTAGACAACCACCACCACCACATGTATATATGTATGTATGTATGTATGTATGTATGTATATATATATATATATATATATATATATATATATATATATATATATATATATATATATACACATACACGAGTGAGTAGACAAACGAAAGAAGGGCATTCGACATTTTTATTAGGAGTTAATATATCGATCAGAACAGTTTGATTCAAACTCCTTGGTACTCTGAGTTTGAAGCGTGGTGCTAATCTTTGGCCATGGGCTATGGCTGAAGATTAACATCAAGCTTGAAACTCAGAGTACCAAGGAATTTGAATCAAACTGTTTTGATCCATATACATATATATATATATATATATATATATATATATATATATATATATATATATATATATATATATATATATATATATATATATATGTGTGTGTGTGTGTGTGTGTGTGTGTGTGTGTGTGTGTGTGTGTGTGTGTGTGTGTGTGTGCGTGTGTAAATTTGCCAGATGATTTTCCTAAATGAAAAAATATAAATTCTTATGTAAAAGTCTCAAAAATCACCGGCACAAATCTTTTGGAAAGAGATTTTCGTAACATGCGAGTGCTTTTGCTGTTTACACCTGTTCAAACACATATGGTGCAATCTGCATAGATGAAGCCGTTTTTAAGTAGTGGTATTGACTATTTTCAGTTCAGTTCTAGATCTAGAATTCTCACAACGTATTCTTTTGCGTTTGTAGATGAGCATTTTCTTCTATTTTGAAGAAAGGGAATATTTTGAATATCTATTACCGATAAATTTTATCAACAAAATCTTATCTGGAACGCTCCTCCCCCATCATCCGGTTGAGAAGCTAATAATATAACATTAGAAAGAAACTAATAATATAACATTTGTGACTTCGTTTGTATCCAATGATGTTGATTGGTTTTTTCTTTTTCCTATTTCTACTCCGAAGTGAGGAAACAGAAATACCGTATGTAACGTTGTCCCGGTGTGCAATAATCCAGAGGGAGAGTCATCACCAAGCTTTCGTTGAAGCAAATGTTTCGGAGAAGGAATTTCCGAAATAACACCGACTTCATTGCAAAACCGGCGATCTCACTCTTGCTTATTTCTGAACTACTTGGCTTTGTAGGTGTGGAGGCGCAATGGCCCAGTGGTTAGGACAGCGGATTCACGGTCGCAGGATCGCGGTTTCGATTCCCAGACCAGGCGTTGTGAGTGTTTATTGAGCGAAAACACCTAAAGTTCCACGAGGCTCCAGCAGGGGATGATAGTGAACCCTGCTGTACTCTTTCACCACAACTTTCTCTCACTCTTTCTTCCTGTTTCTGTTGTACCTGTATTTCAAAGGACCAGCCTTGCCACACTATGTCACGCTGAATCTTCCCGAGAACTACGTTTAGGGTACACGTGTCTGTGGAGTGCTCAGCCACTTGCACGTTAATTTCACGAGCAGGCTGTTCCGCTGATCGGATCAACTGGAACCCTCGTCGTCGTAACCGACGGAGTGCCAACCACAAGACTTCGTAGGTAACAACCTTAGCGGTGTTGTGCAATATATTATAGTCTTTAAACTTCAGCAAGGATATTGCTGACTGTCTTTGTCTTTAGCGTCTAGATAATTTGTCAGCGATGGCCATATTCGTCTATGAGTCAACAGCCATTATGTTTGCAGACATCACCTAAAACATCATTTTCCCATTTTCCCCGCCAAATACAGAAGATAGCACTTAATTGTATAAAATAAAGCAGAAATATTTTAGAAATTCCTGAGAACAGACAGTTTAACTCGTCTTTCAAAGGGGATTTTGTATGAGAAGGCATTATTTTGCATGTTTTTCAGTGTTGTGTGTTTCTATAGTCATTAATTCGTATATCGTTTGTGTGCATCTATATGTGCATACTTGCAATCATCTATCTATCTGTTTGTCTGTCTGTCTGTCTGTCTGTCTGTCTGTCTGTCTGTCTGTCCGTCCGTCTGTCTGTCTGTCTGTCTGTCTGTCTGTCTGTCTGTCTGTCCGTCTGCCTGTCTGTCTAAGTAGATAACAGAAAACTATCGTCGCTTTATTACAGTTTGTTCTTTTATTTTGATCCCCCGCTTTTCTCTCTCTCCCCTCTCTTTCTCTTTGTCGTTCTTTTTATATACAATGTATATATATCTGTATATATATATATATATATATATATAATCAAAAGGATGTGCTATAATAATATTCCACAGCCATACCAACAATCCAATGATACTAATCCACATAAACAAACACACACACACACACACACACACACACACACACACACACACATACATATATAGATATACATACACACATATATATATACATAGATGCATATATGTGTGTATATATTTTATATATATTTGTGTTTCTACGTATGTTTGTATATATATATATATAGGTATATATTTATATATATGTATATGTGTATGTACGTGTCTATATATGTGCGTTTGTATGTATGTATGAATGTATATATTAAAGAGCACAAAGCTAAAGAAGTTTCATTAAGAGCGGACTGTTGTATAAATTATTCAGAAAGAAAGCCAAGTTAGAGAAACAAAAGAAAGCAATAGAACAATAAAAAAAGGAGAAAGATGAAAGAGAGGAGGAGTGGATGTGTATTGTAATATTGGTAAAATACAATTATCACTGTGATCGATACGAAAGACAACATTAATCCAAAAGCAATGAAGCCTATTTTGTTAGTAATCAATAGTTATTGGTTGTTCATTCGCTTCACTGAATATCACAATATAAGCGTTAGTGAACAAGAACAGAGTCAACTACAAGCAAGTTGTAACTCACCTTTAACTCTGCATCGACCGTCAAAAGTCGGTCAGCAGTTCTGTCGAGGAAGTATTAGTCACAAGGGTACACTTGGTCATACTGCTCACTTCCATTGACCATTTACTATGTCTAGGAAATATTTTCTCGTGTCCATCGATAGAAACTGTGTAAATTTGACTCATTTGAATATTTGAAAATCTGCATGCTGGTATTATTGTTCGTATGGTGCTGTTTTTATTTTAGCAACGTGAGTTTTTTAAAATTTATTTTTGAGGTTGCTATTAGTGGCGATAGGGGATTGAGAACTCAAAGAGTCAAAAGGCGAAGAGTGGACTGTTGTTGAGAGTGAGGTTGTAGGGAACGGAAATGCTAACGATTGCTGAGTATGGAATCATTATCTCTTGGCAGAGGGAGTACTAACACAAGACAGAGTGAGTATTGACACTAAACAGAAGAAATACTGGAACACGTGAGGTAAAAAGAGTTCTAACGTTATAAAAGTCAAAAGCACTAATGCTGTTGAGAGCAGAAGTAACGATTGTATGGTGACGTGAAATATCGGAGACGCTATGGGGACAGGAGAAAAGTGACGCTAAGTAAATGTGACTGTAACTAGAGGATTGAGTTTATAAAGAAAAATAGAGTACTGAGATTGTAAGGTGTAAGAGTAGATACATGAGGGAACAGAAGTTTGATGTTATTGTTGCTACTGAGGCTGTTGAAAATAAGTGAGTACTAAGGCGAGAGAGAGAGAGAGAGAGAGAGAGAGAGAAAGAGAGAGAGAAGGGGAAGAGTGAAAGAGACAGAAGGAGAAAGAAAAGGAGATGAAGAGAGAGAAAGAAGGGGAGAGAGATGGAGGGAGGGAGAGAGAGAGCTGATGTTATGTGAAGTAGGAGTATAGGCAAAGTTTTCCTTTACGTCATATATTATACATATTTATGGATGGCTTAGCAAAAAAAAAATGTAGATATTGATAACTGAATGTTCAGTATATGAATCCACAGTGCCTGATAACCACTGATGGTTACCACATATCTATAACACTTCCAAGACAACGTCACAAACGGTGAGTTTCTTATTTAAAGCCGGAAAGTTAGTTGTCCTTGAACATTTGATGTGGGCTTCATACGAGACACAAATGCAACCCACATTTGAGTCCGTACAGCTGATATGTTTGGGATACTGCAACAGCTGCTTCACAGTGAAACATTTTGGACCACATTCACAGAAAAGACGAGCTGACTTACTGAGAGACGTTTATTGAACAATTTTTCACATATTAACATTCAGTGTCCGCTCTGTCTTTCCCACTTTAACCATGAAGTTTCTCCTTCCTGTAAAGAAAGTAAAAAGAAACTGTGTATCATCTCCGCTGAATACTTTCCGTTTTTATCTACCGCTTCATTTTCTTGTTCCCTTGCCTCACTTTATGAAATTCTTTGGCCACACTTTTTAGAACTCTGTTCCTATCCAGATTTTCTCCACAGATTGATTAAGTTGTACTGAAATGAACGTAGTAGTGGTGGCGGAAATGTGACATTACACTAGTTTTAAAGAATTTTCAGGAATGAAAACATAAGATCCTCTTTTTTACACCAATTCATTCCCCAGAGATTAGAAGCAGGTTTTACTGCTAGTTTGTAAATGATGTATCACAACAGCAAACGACCTTATGTGTCCCTACAATAGCATGGTCAAATGAGTCACAACAGTAACATAGCCTCTAGTGTTACAATAGGAACCTGGCCTTTCGCGTCACAACATCTGTTGTACAATAACAATGATGTTGTCATTATGTCAACATTGCTTGTGATAATTAAATATGCATGTGATGATATAAATACGTCAGTAAGTGAATAACAATTATAGCTGACAAGACAAGTAGGAAATTTTAAATGTGGTTATAAGACAAGAAGGAGATAGTAAAAGAACTGTAGTAGACAATATCTATGATTGTAAGACAAGTAGTAGATGTTAAGCAAGTATGTCAGGCCCGGAGTACATACTAACAAAAGATTTAAAGCCAGTGACGAAACAATGTCTACGAAAGCGACAAGTGGTATACAACATCGACAGCGCTAGAAGTTGTATACTTGTAAAAGGAGAAGCAACACATTAACTACACAGGTAAGGCCAGTGGTCAAAATTAGGCCAGTAATAGATAATATCTGCAAGTATTTCAGCTGTAGGTTTTACTTTCGTTATTGAAGAAACTCTGCCAAGACATTCACTCCGATCTTTATTTCAAAAATATATAAATTGAGCCATCATTAATTTCAGATAGTTTCCCTGGCAACAGCTACAAATATCGTCTTGCCACTGGCATTACAGTTGTAGTTGTAGTGCTTACCACTGACCTTACAGATGGAGTTAGTGAGAACAATAAGCCTTGAAAATGTAGACCAGTAATAGATAAAATCTACATTAAGGTCAGTGGCACACACTATCTACTTCTGTAAGGCCAGTGGTACACATCATCTTTAAGGCCAGAGAATACACCGTTAGCATCTCTAAAACAAATGCTACACACTATCTACTTCTGTAAGGCCAATTGTATATACTATCTCCAGCTATAAAGCAAACAGTACGTATTACTTATTTCTGTAAGGCCAGTGGTGTACACTATCTATATCAGCAAGACTAGTGGTACATACTATCTATATCTACCAGGTCAGTGGGTGACACTACCTCCACCTATAAGGCAAGTGTACATATCATCTAGAACTGTAAGGTTATTGGTACACATGACGGTGTACATAACCAGTCGTAATTCTGTATCGGCACGGACAGTGATACATCTCTAAGGCTATTGGTACACACTTTTCCATCTGTATGGTCAGTGGTATACAGTATGTACACACTCAAGACTGATGGTACACATCTACATCAGTAAGGTCAGTAGTATAAGCTAGCTGCACTTATAAAGTTAATGGTACACTCTACCTGCATCTGTAAGACGAGTAGCGCACTCTATTCCATTAATAAATTCCAATAGTACACACCGTGTACAACTGTAAGGTCAGGAGTAGATACTATATATTTAAGGCTAGTGGCATACACTGTCTATATTTAGTGGGAGACAGTGGGAGACACTACTTCCATCTATAAGGCAAGTGTACATATTATCTTGAACTGCAAGTCATTGGTACACATGTCAGTGTAACATGGTCAGTGGTATACACTAACTCTACCTGTAAGGCTATTGTTGTACGTCATTTCTATCTATAAGGTATATGGTATATACTATGAATATCTGTAAGGCTAGTGGTGCAGATCATCTCCATCTATAGGACCAGTGCTACACACTAAGTATATGTGTAAGGCTATCAGTAAACACTATCTACACTTGTAAGGCCAATGGTGACCACTAGGCTAGTGGTAGACAATATCTTCATCAGTAAAACCAGTGATATACTCTATCTATGTCTGTAAAGTCAAAGGTACACAATATTTCTGTAAGGTCAGCGGTATACAGTTCCTTCATCAGAAAGGCCTATAAAACATATTACCTACATCTGTAAGGTCCAGCTTTACACACTATTTATATCTGCAAGACTAATATTACGCAATATATCTGTAAGGCCACTATTACACATCATCTCCATATATAAGGCCAACGCTACACACTATATATGCAAGGCAAATAGCACATACTGCCGCTGTCTGTAAGGACAGCACTACATACTATCTATATGCATAAAGCTGGTGGTACACACTATCTATATCTGTAAGGCCTCTGGTACACACTATCTACAGCGTTAAGAACAGCCGTAAACACTATCTACATATCTAAGTAAATATTTTCTCCATGTACAAGATGAATAGTACACACTGTCTAGAACTGTAATACCAGTGATGCATACTACTGACATCAGTTAAGCTAGAGGTACGACTGTCTCCACGAGTAAGACGAGTGGTAGACACTATATTTTCAAGACTTATGCTTCTCACTATTTCCATCTGTAAGGCCAGTGGTAAACACTATAACTATAACTTTAAGGCCAGTGACGAACTATAATTACATCTGTAACAAACGATATTTATAGCTGTTGCTAGGGAAACTATCTGAAATTAATAATGGTTCAGTTTATGTATTTTTGAAATAAAGATTGGAGTGAATATTTTGGCAGAGTTTCGTCAATGACGAAAGTAAAACCTACAGCTGAAATACGTGCATATATTTCTTACTATCATTAGATGCATGATGAAGGCGGCGAGCTGGCAGAATCGTTAGTACGCTGCACAATATGCTTAGCGGTATTTCGTCCGTCTGTATGTTCTGAGTTCAAATTCCGCCGAGGTCGAATTTGCCTTTCATCTTTTCGGGGTCTTAAAATAAGAAGCAGTCAAGTACTGGGATCGATGTAATCGACTTCTCCCTCATCACAAAAACTGCTGGCCTTGTGCCAAAAATTGATACTATTATTAGATGTAAGATACTTGGTATTGCGAAAGGCAATAACAGCAAGTGACATACAGGTGATATTGTTGGGCTGTGCCAAGTCGTACACTCGGTTTAAATGGTTTTTCCTGTGAATTTTATGATACACACCAGAGTTGTCTGTCTACCTCTTATTTCTTTATTGCCCACAAGGGGCTAAACACAGAGGGTACAAACAAGGACAGACAAAGGGATTAAGTCGATTACATCGACCCCAGTGCGTAACTGGTACTTAATTTATCGACTTCGAAAGGATGAAAAGCAAAGTCGACCTCGGCGGAATTTGAACTCAGAACGTAACGGCAGACGAAATACCACGAAGCATTTCTACCTCTTGATTAACGTCTGCAACTGGCTGCAGAACAAGAGAATTGCTTGTTCAATGAGTCGGGGCCCTGTCAATGTTACAGAGAAACGACGCCAAAAAGAGGGATGTTATAGATAGTTTCCAGCCCATAGCTCTGTTATGTACAGAGTTTGAGATTTTGGTCAAGGTATTAGCAAGGATGTTGGCGCTTGTCGTCGGTGGTTTGGCCAGGAAAGTTCAAATATATGCGATCTTCGACAACTTCAGCCTCATGCGATACTTCATGGCGATCACACGTGCGCAATACCCACATACTAATAATAACACAAACGGATACACACGGAAAGCCTTACTGCAAAAATGCACACATAACTTTCTCATAACACTACTACAAACATGAAAAAACAAAACCAACACATACATTCCCAAACAGAAAGTATGTACCTATATATATATAAAAAAAACACATCATACACCATATTCAGCCTTCATATTCAACATACACACTGAAAGCATTAAACTCAAACTTATGCGGCTCCACGGCATTACGACACAAACGCACATTCGCACATTCACACACAAATACACACGCACGTACATAGTTGTTTCACAACTATAAACACAGATACATGCATATCCACACACACACACACACACACACACACACACACGCACGCACGCACGCACGTTACGCTCAAATTTATCTCCCTTACGCCTCTCTCGCGAAATATTTTTTTTCTTTTTTCCTTTCCACTGCAGATCATATTCAAAATGGTGCTAATATGAGATACATATCTCATATCAGCGAACTTTTGTCGTTATATTTTTTCCATTTTTCATTTCTTTCTTCCTATTCAGTGTTCCTGATAAAGGCTTATATATCTGAAACGTTAATACATTTCTGTTTCAGCTTTCTCTGAACGTCAGCTATAACTTTTATTGTATCTCATCGTATTTTTTCGTGCTAATATTTTTTTGTCATAAAAGATGGTGTGAACTGGCGGAATCACTACTGTGCCGGGCAAAACGCGTAGTGGCATTTCTTCCATTTCTTTTTTTCTACATTCTGAGTTTAAATGCCGCAAAGGTCGATTTCGTCTTTCATCTTTTCGGAGTCGATAAAATAAGTACCATTTGAGCACGGGATTGTTGTAATTTATTTGCCTCTCCCTCAAAATTGCTGTCTTTGTGCCAAAATTGGAAAGAACTATTCTAGTGGTGTTATTTTTTTTCAAGTATATATGTATGTATGCATGCATGTATATCTATCTATCTATCTATCTATCTATCTATCTATCTATCTATCTGTTTGTCTGTCTGTCCCTCCCTTCCTCCGTCTGTCTGTCTGTCTGTCCGTCCGTCCGTCTGTCTGTCTGTCCGTCTGTCCGTCTGTCTGTCCGTTTGTTCAGGTATGTTTGTACATATGTTTGTATCTGTGTATTAATCTGATTCGCTCTTTCTCAATATATTAAGAAGCCAAAAAATTGAAGTAGAACACACAAAGTAGTCATATATATATGTATGCATATGCAAATAGAATAAGAGAATATAAAAAATTATTGCAACACACACAAATAAGAAATAGCCACGTAGGTAAGACTAGGACACCCCACAACTTACAATTTCGAGCAGTGAAAACTGGTGTTTCTATGTCTCCCTGATGACGTTCGTAGTCTGATTCGGAGAGAATTCTCTACATTATCATAATTCAAATTTAGCTCTTGATAGGATGCTGGTATGTTTTTCAGTTACACTCCATGAATTAAGCGATAATAAATCCTTATGTTGATATCAGTCCTTTGAAGATACGCAGACTTGTAAAACTTGTGCAATTTTAGGGTAGAATTAATTCCTCTTCTTGTGTTTCTTGTCTTCAGTCTGGCTCGTTCTGTTGACAGCTTTCTAATCTTCATAAACCATGTCCTGTATATCGTCACAAAAGGTGGTGAGCTGGAAGAGTCGTTAGCACGCCGGGCGAAACGCTTAGCGGTATTTCGTCTGCCGTTACGTTCTGAGTTCAAATTCCGCCGAGGTCGACTTTGCCTTTTATCCTTTTGGGGTAGATAAATGAAATACCAGTTACGCACTGGGGTCGATGTAATCGACTTTATCCGTTTGTCTGTCCTTGTTTGTCCCCTCTATGTTTAGGCCCTTGTGAGCAATAAAGAAATAAGAAACGTTAGCACGCCGGGCGAAATGCTTAGTGGTATTTCGTCTGTCTTTATGCTTTGAGTTCAATTTCGACGAGGTCGACTTTGCCTTTCATCCTTTCGGGGTCAATAAATTAAGTACCAGTTGCGCACTGAGGTCGATCTAATCGACTGGTCCCCTCCCCCAAAATTTCGGACATTATGCCTATAGTAAAAGTATATATCATCACAAAACTATGGGTGGTGCTGTAAGGACTGACCCCTAGGAGACTCTTGGAGGAAGGGGCTCCTCATCTACCCGGTGCTTTGCTTGGACCTCAGTTCTTACTAACAAGAATGGGGATAGTTCTGTCGCATTCCTTAGAGTTGTGAACAACATCGCCTGAAAGCTCCTGGTGTTGCTTTTCCCCTCATGTAGTAGTCATTTTCCCTTCTCTTCTGTTCCGAATTTTTCTGTAATTTCTGCTCTACACCGCTAATTTGACAATTTTTCTTTTGCTCCTACAATGGGATACAAAAACAAGATAACCTTGTGATCATCCGGAATGATCGAGATCTGTATATTTGTGTAAGTCCTGCCCAACCACATGTCCTTTTTTCGGTCACCTCCTACCTCAGCTACCTTTAAAAGTGAAAATGAACGAAAGATAAACTTCCGTATCTTTAGTAGTGACTGTTGGGTTTCATCTCGCCGTATACTCCAGCACCAACATGTGCGTTGATTAAGTTTTGCCTGTCACCTTAGATACCTAACACTCCCTTCCATGGACTTTTCCCCCTCTGATAAAGGATTCAGATACTGGCCAAAGTTTCTTTCAACTTCCCTATTACGGGCATATGAATTTTCACTTGTTTATTTTTGGTAAAAAAAAAATAATAATAAATAAATAAACAGTATGCTACATTTCTCTTTACTTTTTCCTTGATGAATTCCTCGGGCAAGGAGGAATTTTTTGTAACATACCTCACCTACATTTTCACCAACAGCTGAACCATATGCAATGGTTCCCTCTGGCGTGTAACGTACAAATGGTGGTAACAATTTCACTTGTATTTACAACCAATATTGCGTCCACTTGTTTAATTTTTATTATTTTTTTGTTCGTCTCTTTCGTAATTTGTCTTTTAGTTTACAAAATTTTTAAAATTATTTCCAAACTTTCGTGGGTTATTCACTAATATCGCGTTATGGATAACACTTATTTCTATAAATTCACAGAAAGACAGTAAACAATTACAAAATTATAAGCCTGTCCAATGGACAAAACTTATTTTTTAATCCAAAATAACGGGGCAGACGTTGAAGCGTTCTAAATTATTTTGTTGGTGAAATGAGTAAACCACACCAACAGTAGCAACATCAACACAATCAGTAACAACAACAGCAACAACTACAACTTCCTTATCATCAAAATAGATATGGTAAATCCAGTTCTTCGTCTGAGCTATATTACACACAACAGCAGTAGCAACAACAACAGCAACAGTAGCAGCAGCAACGGCAACAATAACAACAACAACAACAACCAACTACAACAGAAATTAAAACAACAAGAATAATAATGATTTATGTCTTAAGCACAAGGTAAGGAATTTGGGGGAGTAGTAGTATAGTCCAGGGGTTTTCAAACATTTTGACTTGTGGACCCCTTTATATTTCAGGCTTTACCTTAGGGACCTTATAAACGCTTATGAAATTTATACATAAATATTTGCTTAAAATAACATATATTTTTACATTTATTTATTTAACAGTATTTAACAAATAGGTTTATTGTCAATTAAAAGACTTCGATTAAAAAACGTATATAAAATCAAATTGCCCATAAAAAGTATTTGCTGTCCACGGACCCCCTATCTTGTCCTTGCGGACCCCCTGTGGTCCGCGGACCACAGTTTGAAAACCTCTGGTATAGTCGATTATTAGCGATTCCAGAACTTGACTGCTTCTTTATTTTACCGAGTCTGAAAGGCTGAAAGGCAAAGTCAACTTAAGCAGAATTTGAACACCTATCGTAAAGACTCGTGACGAATGCTACAAGATATCTTATTCGACTCTAACAACTATAAATCTGAACAATTTCGCTGAACTGGTTTGGGAAAAGTCCTTAATTTCAAAAATTGTGTGAAAAATAAAAATTCAGCGTGTTTAAGCTAATAAAGGTGATCTTTTGAACATTGCTCTTTCTCATAAAATCGAATATCGAATACCGACTGACAGCGATGATACAATAAAAAGGATCAATAATTGGAATGATATTCATGTTATTGAAATTGTTGTTGATTTGCTCTGCATTGTTTAACTTCTTTTTACTAGCGAGAGGAAGAGAGGTAAAGAGGAGAAAGAGGTACATAGAGAGAGAGACATAAATAGAGTGAAAGAGAAAGACGATGGAGAGAAGGGGAGATAGAGAGCGGGTATGGTGAGAAAATGTCAACGAAACCTGAAACATGCAGCTGTATTCTTTGAAATTCAATATGCTCACTTCCACACTGGCTGATTAACGAAGAGACATTAAAACAGCATCCAATTAGCTCCCTTTAAAGCAAGCAAAATCTTTTGTCGAAGGAGATATAAAAAAAGGAGATTTCTTGGCAAGTTAACAGGTACTAATTGTCTGTGAATGCACATCGATTAGCTCCATGACCATTTCCATTCATATTGTCTTTTATTTCTTGCTTTTTCTCAGCACTGTGGCAGCCATTTCTTAAACTTTGAGCTCCTAGTTTTGTTAAGAGCCACAATTCTTTCTCTTCTGCTTATTTTTAATCGGTTTCTTTATTGTTCCTAAATCTGCTTCCTTGCAAAAGTTTCATTCTTCTTTGCCTTTTCATTACTCTCTACTATCTTCATACTGGCTCTTCAC
The DNA here is from genome assembly GCF_046866305.1 of Octopus bimaculoides. NCBI lineage: Eukaryota > Metazoa > Mollusca > Cephalopoda > Octopoda > Octopodidae > Octopus > Octopus bimaculoides. Next base: position 36,458,232 of record NC_142933.1, on the reverse strand, counting down.
TTCTCCCTACTCCCAATCCTCCCTCTATCTTTTTCTTTCCCAAAATACACACACGTACAAATAGTTACGCATAAAGATACACACACACACACACACACACACACACACACACACACACACACACACACACATACACGTTACTTCGTGAAATTCTTGTGTATGGTATTTACTTTCGAAGTGTTCAGCTTTTGTCAACACCTCCATTCAGAAAGAATTTCTATATACCTGTCTTTCTCATTCATTTTCTCTATTGCTCCTCCTTACTCTCACCCTATCTCTTTCAGTTTATTCCTCTTTATTTCTTCATCTATTGTTTACCCCCTTCACCTCTCCTTATTGACCACCCCCTTCAACAACCTCTCTTCCTTTTTCTTCACTACTATTTTTAAAAATCTCTCTACCGCCTCTTAGTCTCTTACCTTCTCTCATCTTTTAATCCTAAACCACACACATTTTCATCCATTCCATTTTTTCCCTCTTTTCTCACATCCTCATCCTACTCGTTATCCCTCCCCGCTCCTGCTCTAACCATTTCTCCATCAAACTATACCCCACTCCCTGTCCCCTAACAAACTACCCCGTCTAATATCACAACATAATTAACCACTTCTATAGAAGCATAGAGATCTGAAGACATTAGGTTCCGCCATGGTCGTCGTCGTCGTCGTCATCGTCGTCGTCGTCATTCTTTTGTTTCCTTTCATTTTGTGCTTTATTGTTTTCTTTTTCCTTATTTTTTTTTTCCTTCTTTTTGTCATTGAATGTTTATTTCTGGTTTGTTTTCATTTGGTCAATAGTGGGAGAGGTTAGATGGATAGATCGATCGTTAGATAGATATATAGATAGTTTAACATACACACAAACACACATATAAAGATATAGATTGATACAGATATAGATTGATAAACATATATTCTAAGATGTAGATAAACAGATAGATAAGCTGACCGACAACACACACACACATATATATATATATATATACATATGTGTGTGTGTGTGTGTGTGTGTGTGTGTGTGTGTGTATGTATGTATGTATGAATGTATGTATGAATGAATGTATGAATGTATATATATAAATATATGTATATATATATACATATATATATGCATGTATGTATATGTATATATATATATATTCACACACAGATGTAAACAGTGTAAGGAGAGGGAGAGATAGAGAAAGAGAGGGAGAAAGAGAGAGAGAGAGAGAGACTGTGATAGTGAGCAGAAAAGGGAAATAACATTCAGAAATATACGAAAATAGATTTTAGAGAATAGAAAATCGTTGAGTGGATTTTCTAATATGATTTAATGCATGACCTCGACTAAGATCACAAAAGATCGAACGCCAAATTTATAATTTTAGTTAATGGAATCTTACAGATTAAAAGATGTAGGAGTGTTGGGAGGTGGTGTTTTAGAGTTTTCATCGATTACAAACTTCTAAGAGAGATGGAGTTAGAGAATACAGAAATGGCAAATATTGATATTAACTACATCATAGTGGAGAGTTACAGTCATAACAACTCGTATTAGAAAACCTTTTGTACTTTTACAGCGCTATTGTAGAGAAAAGCGCTACTGTTCTGTGATAGCTTCACTTGATGTGTATAGTTTCTTCCAGATATGCAACCACAATTTGAATCATTGCACTTAGGGTGGGAACGTGATGCCTCTGAATTCAATCGATGTCCAACTTCAGACATTTTGACTTCAGGAAAACACTTCATTGTCAGATTTCCAATTCTGTTTCCAGTATCAACATCATAGTGATCTCTTTTAATAATATATCTGAGATTTTTCACTGAAGTACCATTATTTTGAGTAAAACAACTTTCAATTCTTTTGTGTATCTTTAAAGGCAAACAGAAACGTCAGTAAGACAAACACACATGTCTGTATTTATTTCCATATAATGAATATCGATAAAGCACCGCCCCTACCAAAACTGAATACATCGTAATATGGCAGAGACGTTGCTATATTTGTATCTGAATTATTACATGCGGGAATATTCCGCTCCACACAGCTGAGATATTATATTAAATGAAAACAGAAGCCTGCTGTATATTCTATCGTATTGTTTGGTTAACTAATGGTTGGATATCTAATCTAGTTATTTAGATATATAAATTAACATCGTAACTTAGACCTAACCAACATCGTTTTTGATAATCAATAGAAAAGTAACAAGGTATTACCGACCTCTACTATGCTAGACACAAAGCAAAACTGCGATCTTTTTGTTTTTGAAATCATTGCAACTATCAGCAGTTATAGCACAATGTATTAAGACAAGGCTAGGTGTGGCTGTGGGGTAAGAGGCTTGCTTCCTAACCACATGGTTCGGCGTTCAGTCCCACTGCGTGGCATTTTGGGCAGGTTTCTTCTACTATAGCCTCGAGTAGTCCAAAGTCTTGTGAGTAGATTTGGTAGACGGAAACTGAAAGAAGTCCGTTGTATATATGTATATATATGTGCATATGTGTGTGTGTGTATTTGTGTTGTTCCAATCACCACCACTGCTTGACAACCAGTGCTGGTGTGTTATGTCCCTGTAAGTTAGTGGTTCGGCAAAAAAAGAAGGATAGAATAAGTACCAGGCTTTAAAGAAATTAGACGCTGGGGTTGAGACATTCGACTAAAATTTCTTCAAGGCGGTGCCCCAGCATGGCCGTAGTCAAATGACTGAAACAAGTAAAAGATTATGTATATATGTATATAATTATATGTAAAGGTAAGATTCAGGAAGCCAGGCGTGGGAAGTCAGTAAGCTTCGAGCAGTCTGTAGAAGGTACAGAAAACAACTTTCAGGAATAATAATGTCGAAGTTCAATAAGCTGAAAAAAGTTATTTTATAGTTCACGTTTAGCAACTGAGGTTTATGTGTATGCGAATAAAAATCTTAATTTAAGGGATGGAGTAAGTAAAATCCCGGCTACGTATGTTTCCTATCTAGCAGAACCTCAGAAGTTGTAATTACTCGATGAGAGGTACTGCACTACCTACTCATCAGCTCAGCGATACCTTAGTCAAATGAAGGTTACATTGCCTATCAAATCTCCTGCGAGTTAACATGGGACCACTTGAACACACGGTAACCTTCATTTGACTAAGGTATCCTCGGCCTGCGAATAGCTAGCGGCGTACCCGTCGTTGAGTAATGACTACTTCCGAGGTTCTGCTAGCTAGGAAGCATATGTAGCCTGGATTTTATCAACTCTATTCCCTAAATTAGGATATATATATATAGGATATATATATATATATATATATATATAGGATATATATATATATATATATATACAGTGCGTTTGTGTTTATAGGCGTTTGTGTTTATCCCCAAAATTATATATATATATATATATATATATATATATATATATATATATATATATATAATTTTGGGGATAAACACAAACGCCTATAAACACAAACGCACTGGTTTTATTTCGATTCTACTTATTATGCCAATGACTTCACTAGTCAATCTACTAAACAATCGATTGCTTAATTAATCAGTTAATCACTGATCAATTATTTGGTTTACAAAAATGTCTTTTTTCATCATCATGTGCGGCCTCATCAAAGACGTACTCTTATCTACTATAAGTCTCTTAAAATGTACCTATTGTAGCAGAAATGTGTACAGAATTTTTGTGACGAAACAAAGGAAGCACCCAGCCAAATCTAGTCTGAAAGTCAGGTGTATTCAATGTTACATCTATTTCGTGACAATGTATAATAGCAGGCAGGCATCACTATGACACTGTAGTCTTGTCGGGCTCAATAATAAGGTAGTGAGTTCAATTCTTGGCCCGGGCTGCATGTTGTGTTCTTGAGCAAGACACTTTATTTCCCGTTGCTCCAGTTCACTCAGCTGTAGAAATGAGTTGCGACATCACAGGTGCCAAGCTGTATCGGCCTTTGCCTTTCCCTTGGATAATATTGGTGGTGTGGAGAGGGGAGGCTGGTATGCATGGGCAACTGCCGGTCTTCCATAAACAACCTTGCCCGGACTTGTGCCTCGTGGGGGGGGGGGTACTTTCTAAGTGCAATCCCATGATCATTCATGACCGAAGTAGGCCGTTATGTATCTTTTATCTTTTATTTGTTTCAGTCATTAGATCGTGGCCATACTGAGGCACCATCTTGAATTTTTAGTCGAATGAATCGACCACAGTAATTCTTTTTTTAAGCTTGATACTTATTCTACAAAGTGTAACCATAAAATTACTTTATATCTACATACACATATACATACATACATTATACATACATACATTATACATACATACAAACAAACATACATACATACATATATATATATATATGTATTATACAAAGGACGTATTTCAGTTTCCGTCTACCGAATCCACCCACAAAGCTTCGGTTGGCTCAAGGCTATAGTAAAAGACACTTGCCCAAGGTGTGACACCGTGGAACTGAACCCTGAACCATGTGGTTAGGAAGCAAGCTTTTTACCACACTGCCACACGTATGTGTGTGTAATATATATATATATATACATATATATTCATATATACATACATACACATACATACATACATACATACATACATACATACACACATATATATATACATACATACACATATACACACACATACACACACAAACATTATCAATAGAACATTACATATGTGCGTTGTTTGAATGCCAGAGGGTACGGTTTTTCGTCCAAGTAAAACCATTTAAAATGTAGTTTTGATAAACGCAATATACTTCAGAGCGAAGCAAAAGGAAATCGCCTCAGAAGTGATCACGAGATCGACAGATAGGTATTTCATCGCCTCCTCCCGTAGTTAAAAACGGTAGTAACATCGATTCCTGCGGAACAGTACACAAACATACGCGCTCGGGCGCACACACACACAATTGTTTACATTATATAGCTTCTGGACACATTTTACTGTAGAAATAACAAATGTAAACGTTCTTTTTCTTGGATAAACTTGATAACGTAGTTTCCTCTCATGTGACATGAAACTCCAAAACAATTTGGCTGCTAATTTATCACCTGCAGATAGACTACAGCGTTTAGCATCTCGTACAGTCCAGTATCACACTGAAATACGTCTATACACAAGATTTAAAGCAACTCTAGAAAGTGAATAGTAATTAGTTACAACGTAAGCGGTTAGCAAAGCGAAGGAAAAGTAATAAAAGAAGTAAGAGAAAATGAAAAACATCCGTTAATGAATTTTTAAAGTTGTTTATATGGTATGACAAGTGTAAAAAATATATGTACATCCACATTCACACAGATGTGTGCGTTTGTGTCTTTATATTTAGGTGTATATACATATGCATGTATATATATATGCGTGTATATATATATATATATATATATATATATATATGTGTGTGTGTGTGTGTGTGTGTGTGTGTGTGTGTGTGTGTGTGTGTGTGTGTGTGTGTGTGTGTGTGTGTGTGTGTGTGATACATTGGACTGTCTGAGTTGGATGATTTTCATTATCCAGCTCAGCTGACTGACAAAATTTCCACACCAATACAAATCAACTACTATGTCACAGATACACTGTCTCATCACTCTACCGTAACTACAATAGCCTCTATTCTTTACATTTACTTCTCTCATGCAGCTTTCACCTTTCCCTATTCATTGTTTTCTAAGAATCTGAAGTAACCAGTACACCAGTACCCCCCCCCCCCCCCCACACACACACACATACACTCACACACATCAGCAGATCCTCAGTACTGGGAAATCTCTCACTGCCATACGCCTTCTCTACAGATGTCCACTAGCAGCTGTTCAACTGTTCAGCGTCAACAATATCAACATCTTTATCATTAGTTTCCGTGATGCGAATGTCATGGGTTTTTGCCCTTTCCTATTAATTATAATCATAAAAATATATTTGGCAATATAACTAAAATAAATAAATAGATAAACCAAAATAATCATTTTCTCTTATGACCTGATTTTATGAAAGATATTAACTCATATGTAACACTCACGTTTATTATAACCCAAACATTTTCGAAAACTATTACATTTTTCTCTGTTGTTGCCCATAGAAACAGTTGGTGTATCACCGCTTTCTTCTCCTTACCACTGCTGTTCCCATTCGCTTAAATCTTTTAAAAGTTTCACACCAGATTTCATCGGCATTAATAATTTCAATAAGACCATTGTTTTATTAATACCTGTTGTTTTGTTTTTCTTATAAAGAGCAGCGTGAACTTGACAGGAAATATATACCAAACTAGACAACCTGTCAGGAAATTCTATATTTAACTCAGTCATTTCATCAACATTCTCCTCATAGATATAGAACACAATTCTTTTTATGTATTCGTTCTCCTTTCTTTTGTGATGAATGACAAAAGCCAATCCCTCATAAATATAAACGTAGTTTGTATATTTCCTTTCAAAGCAGTCAGTTACAAAGAAACTTTTCTTTGTTATTAATTCATTCCATTATCAATCTTCTGGAAAGGAGCAATAAATTTGACACTTCTATTTAAAATAAGAATTTCAGCGATCTAACGTATATCTCAGTGGTGTCAAACTTTTGATAATACAATAGAAAAAAACAGCAGAGAGGAAACGCCAACAAGACTTGCTGTTGCTATGTAAAACTGTCGATTCATTAAATAATAAATATCATTGTGAAACTAGAGCTGAGTAAACTTGAAAGACACCGAAACAACCGTCTTTAGTTAACAAAGAAACCAAACATATATTACATTTCATACAAATTTATGAAACTAGAGAACAGCTGCAACTGATTGGGTGAAAGAAATGGTAGTCTGGCCGATATCAGATAGTTTCTATCATGTCACAAAGTGTGGTGTTTCTGTGATGAAGACCTTTGATTTAAATATTTATGTCAATCTTGCTATGAAGAGGTAATATCGTGAAGAGAAAATCCTCAGTATAAGAAATAGCAGCAACTTATTTTAATTTGAGATGGTTTCGTATTATTATTGTGTGGTTATCCTGCTATGCGTATAGCTTAGAGGGGAAAAGTTTTACAAAGCTTATATTATCGGATTAGAGAATTCATTCATAAATTTCATGCTGAATCATTGGTTGTTAGTAACGTCTTATTGAAACATGACGATGTTTTGAGATGCAATATCTAAGGTTCTCGGAATGGAGAAGCTGAAAATGTAAACGGCAGTCTTTATAGAATTTTTTTTTTCGAGTGGATGATTCATGGCTGGAAGGATTTCTTGAATTCTAAAATATTTCCATGATAACATAGTTTTCAGAATGATGGAGGAAAATTAAGAAATTAAGAAAAAAACAAAACAAAAAAAAAAACAAAAAGAAAAACCCCCCAGTTTATGGTGGAAATGAAAAAGTTACAAACGCAGATATACAGTTCGAGTAATAGAAGGAAGGAAAAGAGCTGCAACTCAGTTTTGAGTGAAGATGAAGTGCAAAGTAGAGAAACAGTTTTTGAAAAAGTCGTGTGTTTTCAGAACTGAAGAAACATTCAGATGCTGCCTAATAAATTATAATTCCATTTGATGGTCAGACAGAGAATAAAAGAGTGGCCTTATTATCACAACTGTTTATGAACTCCATCAATTTATTAAGGTAAAAGTAAATTGTCTTGCATGAAGTATCTTATAGTGGCTTGCGTAAATCAAGCAAGGAATCTGACTCGGCTGTCAGTACAATGAACCTGAAA
>NC_142933.1:36435538-36445538 GCF_046866305.1 Octopus bimaculoides | reverse complement strand
ATCAAAGTAGAACCGTGTGCCTTTCGTTCCTTAACATCTGTCGCGAATGACGAAGGTTTTCTTACACTACACCACATCGAGACACTTTTGCAGACGGGAGTGTATTTCACTGCATCGATATTTTATGTATGAGAACTGTGTATTTTTGACATCTTGGCCACTTCTAGATGTATGATTAAGGTGACCTTTCTACCCTCTCGTATGGTTTCTCTCACTTATTTTGCCTGTAAAAGCAATCCTTTGTGCTTTTTGCTGCATTTGCAGAAGAAGCAGTTATGGTAGCCATCTTGCTATAGTTTTCTTCCTGTTGCTCCTGCTTTAAGCGATGTTGCCGACTACTGCAGTGGAATGAATGGTGGTCGTGTTGGTGGGAACGGCCTTGCTTTGTGCTTTGATGTTCGGCCAACTCTGGTGTTGGTGTTGTTATCGTTGGTTGAGAGCTTTACTATTGTCACCGCTCTTATTTCTGTTTTATTTTCAGAAGTATGAAGCTACATTGTATCAGCTACATTGTTCCACCCAAGCTCCAAAAAAATATAGTTAGATACACAATAAAGTAGCAATGCTGATCTACAAACGTCTAGCCACCAAATTGCAACTGCTGCGAGAAAAAGCTCTGATACTTTCATCTATTTTAGGAATCGACATTATGAAGATACTATAGAAATATAATATAGACAGACGACTTGCTAGCACATAATATACCCTAACATAAATTTTCCATGACAAAAATGACTATAGTGTATAAATTATGGACATAGCAATACCAAATATTGAACCGCTAAAAATCACATTGATCTCGTTGGTATATAAATAAAAAAACTCGCACACACACACACAAAGGCTGTTAAGAAATCTGTCTTTTATTCCATATATATTTGTCACGATAGGAGCGATGTACAGCCATTTGTATAAAGTCATTAACGTATTATATATAACGATAGATATATCGTTCCAGAAAATAGTAACACTAGGGTCTGTAAACATTGTTATGGTATTTCCACACAGTACTCTTTTATGTTATATTGATGCAGTAAAAACATGTTGAAAATATGTTGAAATGCTGCGATAGATTGTATTGTAAGTTAAGAGTAAGAGTCAGTACATTCGACGTAAACGGAACATTTTTCTACCGACTTGTATGCAGCTACGTAATAGCAGCAGGTAAATACAAAAGACTTTTTGTCTACATCTCGTGACATCACGACATCTTTTCCTTTCATAACTTCCAATATGTCGTATTAGCAGAGATTCAATGCTTGATTTTTCTTTCACTTAGCGCCATTGCTTTTCTTATAATTTCTTTACATTTAACAAAAACAAATAAACAAAATAAAATATAAATAAAACATTTAAATACTATATAATAAAAAAAAAAAGCAGAAAATAAGAGAGTATAGTAGCTTGTGTTGTACTTATTTGATTTAGATTTTAGTTTAGAAAAGCCATTTTGCACAAATGATGATTCCCATAACCTAGATACTGTTCAAATATGGCGTCTCCAGTCGTTCATTTAATAAACGATACACATCCTAATGGTGTTACATAAACACTCCTCTTGGCATAATAAAGATTTTATATATCTACATTTTTGTTCACTTCTTTAGCAAAAGCTGGCACATATCGACGCAGGAACTCTTCTGTGTTATGAGATATATTCCATTTATTATTCCTTTCTCTCTCTCCACCCCCTCTCTCTTTCTCTGTTATTTTCCGTCTACACACCGGTTCTATCATCTGATCTCCCTCTCTTTTTTACCATTTTCTCCGTATCTCCATCTACGTTCTTTCTCTCTCCCTCTCTCTCTTTCTCTCACTCTCTTTCCCGTTCTCCCCACCTCTTTCATCACACACCCGTGATTATGTGAATGTATATTTGTGTGGTGTGTTAGTATATATGTGCTAAGGAGAGCTTATATGTTATGGAGTGTTTATATGATCACACATACACGGTATGTGTTTGCTGTGCTGTGATGTTTCTATTATAGCGAATACTTTGTGAACGCGCGTGCAAACGCACACATAGATATATGAGTGCAAATATAGAATTATATACTCAAACACACACACACACACACACACACACACACACACACACATACGTATATATAAAGATATTTTCATATACTCAAACACATACCACACGCCAAGTTATAAGCATGCGGTGATATATGCCGATTTTATTTACATAAATGCATATTAAAGTGCGTATGTATATTATGATTATAGATATGTTCATCTTTGTGTATGTGTATACCTCACTATGTGTGTGTATGTTCCTGTAGACGGAATGTATATGTGTGTACATAGTCATACTGGGTGATGTACGCTGGTTCACATCTGAGTACAAACAACAACAATAACCATCATCATCGCCATCATAGTAGTAGTAGTGGTGGTGATGAAAGAAAAAAATGTCTGAAACAGACTAAAGATTAAGACGGAATAAATGAGGGTGTGGTACGGTGTTTTCGTGAAAATTGATATTGATTAAAATGTGTTGGAACAGATGGGATTACGAGTGTGAAAGTCTTCGAAGAGGCTTTTAACTGAAAATGCTAAAATATGAAGATAAATATAAAATATTACTCAGTCTGTTAACACAAAAAAGGTGTGTGTGTGTGTGTGTGTGTGTGTGTATGTGTGTGGTGTGTGTGTGTGTGTGTGTGTATGTGTGTGGTGTGTGGTGTGTGTGTGTAGATATTTTGAAAGAATTGATTCTAACCAAGTTTCTCCGGCATAGATTTAAACGGAAGCAAAACTAGCGTTCTTAAAGCTATGCCATTACATCTATGAATGGCTCAATGCAGTGTTGTAATACCGTATTTTATTTCTAAGTTAACAGCATTGAGTCTGAAAGGTTATATAAACACGGCGCACCCACCCGGTGAGATAATATTGGTTTTAAAGTTTGGCACAAGGGAAGGGGCTAATTTGATTACATCGACCCCAGTGATCAACCTGAAAAGGATAAAAGGCAAAGTCGACATCAACGGGATTTGAACTCAGAACGTAAAGACGGACAAAATACCGCTAAGCATTTCGCCCAGAGTGCTGACGATTCTGCTAGCGCGTTGCCTTGACCTGGTTTCAAATTTTGGTCCAAGGCCAGCAAGTTCGGGGTAGAGGCTAAGTCGATTACATCGACTCCAATGCTCGACCGCGAAAGAATGAAAGGCGAAGTCGATCTCGGTGGAATTTGAACTCAGAATGTAAAGACGGACGAAATATCACCAAGCATTTTGCCCGGTGTGCTAACGACTCTGCCAGTTCGCCGCCTTAACCTGGTGAGATAACATTAAAGTACAGAAGTTGATTAATTGGCAGTAGCGATGAAGTAGAGGGCTGAATATAACAAAATACTAGGTATCATAGTTCAAATATCACCGGGGTCATCCAAATCTTTTAGTTTTGTACTAACCTTGAAATTTGTTCCGATTAAAATCTGCTGACTTTTCATCCAGCTTTAAAGCACCATTACGTCAAAAACAACAACAAAAAAGTCATTTTTCTTCAAAGAAAGATGACAAAAAATGCCTTACCAACTGAACTCTCAAGATAAGGAAAGAACAAACAAAACAAAATATAAAATATAAACTCTGAAGCGGTTCTCTCCCCTTAAGGAGCATATATTCAACCTCTATTATATCTCCCTCTCTTCCTCCGCAAGCAGCTATAAGCAGCAGCAGCTGTAGTTCCCAGTCAAGTAACCTTTTATTCAGTATAGTTGGACAAATAGTCATGTGTTTACTTTAGGACAGGCCCCACCGCCCTATTATAGATAAAGACCTCGCTAACCATAAACGATTCAACAAGGGAGCATGTACGTGGTTACTGAATCTGCTAGAAATAACAGCAAAGCCTTCTTCAAATCACATTTTATCATTTTAAACAAAGATAATGGATTAGATAATGCGAGTATTAGATACAATATATCTGAAAAGCAAAAGACAGGATGGTAACGGCTGAAGAACTTTTGATAATAAATTTTGTTGCCTAGTCAAAAGCAGCTGAACTCCAGACAGCTCACTGATGGTTTAAATACAGAAAATCGCAACATTGAATGGTGTTTCAGGGATTGCTTTCCTGTTGGTAATATTGCCCCGTGTCAAAGGCGGCATGCGTTCAGAATCTTTAGCACGTCGGGCAAAATGCTTAGCGACATCTCGTCCGTCTTTACGTTCTTAGTTCAAATTCCGCCGAGGTTGACTTTGCCTTTAATTCCTTTCGGGGTCGATAAAATAAGTTCCAGTTGAGTACTGGAGTCAATGTAATCGACTTATCTCTCCTCCGAAATTGCTGGCCTTGTGCCAAAATTAGAAACCAATATTGCTCCGTGTCTATTACCAAACATACTTTTACTGACAACAGCTCATGTTGTGGTTAAAAGACTTTAAAAACCAGAATAATTGGTACTAACAACTATAATATTGCTTTATGGATTTTTAACATGAATACAAGGCGTCATTGATTGAGATAAATTTATTTTATCGATCTCAGATGATGTTAGTCTCGGTGAGAATACGTAAAGGACGCAATCAAATATTGAAACCAATATATTTCCTGTTACTTAGTTATATTTCTTTACTAACTGAATCAAGAGGAAAGGGAAGAGCTCATAACCCCTGCATGCTATTTAGACTGATCGGATTAATGATGTTAGTCATCCGTTTAAACTCTTGAAGGTCAAAACTCACGGGAAAGACATGAACAGGAGGAGAATTCTAGTCGTGATGTAGGAAAGAGCAGCGGACTCGCGGTCATAGGATCGCGGTTTCGATTCCCAGACCGGGCGTTGTGAGTGTTTATTGAGCGAAAACACCTAAAGCTCCACGAGGCTTCGACAGAGGGTGGTGGCGAACCCTGCTGTACTCTTCCACCACAACTTTCTCTCACTCTTACTTCCTGTTTCTGTTGTGCCTGTAATTCAAAGGGTCAGCCTTGTCACACTGTGTCACGCTGAATATCCCCGAGAACTACGTTAAGGGTACACGTGTCTGTGGAGTGCTCAGCCACTTGCACGTTAATTTCATGAGCAGGCTGTTCCGTTGATAGGATCAACTGGAACCCTCGACGTCGTAAGCGACGGAGTGCCAACAGCAACAAATGTAGGAAAGAAGTATTGGGCGGCCTTAATTATTGCTTAATACGAGGGTTGAACGCAAAAATAAAAATGACGTGAGGTGGAGAGACATGTGGGATGGGGGTACCTGATTTGCAGATGTACAATACCAGCCACATCTGAGGAGCAGAAGCCATTAGATTAGCCATAGAAAAGACAGAAAACAGACAGCAAGTACAGAATACGTATATCAACAAATATGACAACTGAGTGATGCTCCCCATACTATCTATTCTACCACAATATTGGTGAGAGGAATTTGGGTAGAATGTGGAATCTTCTGCCAATATTCTATCAATATTCTGACATGACCAGCTAGTTTTAGTTTTAATATTGGATAACGAGAAGGACAGCGAGCTGGCAGAACTAGTAGCACGCCAAAGCGGCATTCTGGCAGAAACATTAGCATGCCGGGCGAAATGCTTAGCAGTATTTCGTCTGCCGTTACGTTCTGAATTCGAATTCCGCCGAGGTCGACTTTGCCTTTCATCCTTTAAGGGTCGATAAATTAAGTACCAGTTACGCACTGGGGTCGATGTAATCGACTTAATCCCCTTGTTTGTCCCCTCTATGTTTGGCCCCTTGTGGGCAATAGAGAAATAAGAAACGTTAGCATGCGGGGCGAAATGCTTAGCGGCGTTCCGTTCGTCTTTATGTTCTGAGTTCAAATTCTGCTGAGGTCGACTTCGTCTTTTATCCTATGTGTGTCGATAAAATAAGTACCAATTGAACACTGGAGGTCGATGTAATTGAATTATCCCCTCCTTCAAAATTGCTTGCCTTGTGCCAAATATTGGGTTACGAGAAGAGTAGTGAGCTGGCGGAATTGTTAGCACGTCGGGCAAAATGCTTTACTGCGTTTCGTCTGGCTTTACGTTCTGAGTTCAAATTCTGCCGAGGTCGACTTTGCCTTTCATAAAATAAGTACCAGTTGAGCATTGGGGGTCGATGTAATTGACTTAACCCCTCCCCAGAAATTGCTGACCATGTGCTAAAATTTGAAATCCATATTGGATAACGAGATATTGTTGTAGTGGTGGTATCAGTGTGGTAACGGTTGTAGTAGTAGTGACATGGTTGTGGTTGTTTGAGTGGTGCAGATGGTGGCCATGATGGTGATAGAGTTGATAGTGTTAGTGGTGGTAGTGGTAGTGGTAATGGTGATAGTGTTGATGGTCGCACTGGTTGTGTTGGTTGTAGATAATAGAAGTGAGAGTGATGGTAGTAGTGGTTGATATATTGATACTGATAGTAACGGTAATGGTGGTAGTAGTAGAAATAGTGATGGAGATAGTAGTGGTGGCGGTACTAGTTGTACTGATTGTGGAAGTAGTTGTAGTAGTGATGGTGGTGGATGATGGTGGATGGTGGTGGAAGATAGTGGATGGTGGTGTATGGTGGTGGTAGTGGTGATGGTGGTGGATAATCGTGGCAGATGGTCGTTGTAGTGGTGGTAGTCGGTGGTAGTGAAAGTAGCTGTGGTGGTAGTGGTGTTTGTGACAGTAGTGTTGGTTACAGTGTTAGTAGGTTGTTAGTTGTGGTAGTGATAGTGATGGTGGCGGTAGTAGTGGTGGATATGACGATTGTAGTAGAGATGGTAGTGATAGTGGTGGTATTGTGGTGACTGTGATAGTGTGGTGGATGACGACAGTGATTCTAACGTTGGTCCTGGTGTTGTGGTAGTAACTGATGGACGATAGCGGTGGTTGTGTGGTGGTGATGTGGTAAGAAGTTTGATGATAGCGGTAGCAGTGCGTTGTAGTGATGGTGGTAGTGGTGTTGTGTTGGTGGTAGTAGTTGTATACGTCGTGTTGCGGAGATAGTAGTGGTGGTGGTGGTGGTGGCGGCTGCGGCGGCAGCGGTGGTGGTGGTAGTGGTGGTGGTGGTGGTGGTGGTTGCGGTGCTGGTATGATAATGATGATGGTGGTAGTTGTATTTGTGATGTGATAGAAGAGGTGACGTGGTAGTGTAAGTCGCTTATATGACTAAATCGTTTAGTTCCAGACTGTGCATGTGTAAATGGGAAAATTATGCAAAAATCAACCTAATTGAATTGTAAACGCACCATTATTATCGTTGACAAGCAAATAAGAGACAAAAGTGCTTTTGTTTCATGTAGCGTTTCTGTGAAAAGTGACATCTCAACAGCGCATGCGTAAAAAAGCTCAAGAATAAAAAAATTTAAGTGTTCAGCACCGAAAATTAGGATGGAATATAAAATCAGAATAAAAGAAATTTTGAAATAATTTCTCTGCAGCTATTTTAGGGTTTCTAATTTGGCAATTAGAAAGATAAAGCTGGTGTGTGGACATGGTAAATCCAGGAGAGTTTGTTGAACGTCAGTAACTTCGGTAATGGTAAAAGGTGACGTTACGATTCAAGGCATTTTGATGCAGTACGCTCAAATGTGGGTTGAGTCGTTAATGTTTTTTCAGTCCTCGTGATAACTGTAATTACTGATATTAAAAAAGTCTCTTTTATTATTGTTGCTAACGTAAACCTTCACCAATTTCCTAGGATTCCGTTGTCATACCTGCATGGAACTGGCTCAGTTAAGCCGATGGTAAAGAAGGGGAGTTAATCGCTATTGGTTTGCAAATGGCCTTAATTAACCCATTTGCCTGTCCTGTGTGTCACATGTAATATACAGGATTTATTTGCCTGGCGTCCATGCATCATATATGATACACAATTCCAATTTCTTTTCCCACCACCGGAATAACTTAGGATTTATAAAGGGAAGCTTTATATTATTCAGAACGTATGAAACGAGGGCTGAATAAAGTCTGAAAACAAGCGTGGACGAAAATATTTTGGAGAGGCAAATAGTAAACATGATGGTGGAGAATAAGTGATAGTAAATGAGAAGTTTATCTTTGGGTAATATCTACATGAAGTTAGTTACGTTTATTTCACACAAGCAGACGACTGCATCATTGGTGGCTTGGTAATGAAAAGTGGGTGGTGAAACAAAGTGGTTGTACATGTAAAATGCGTTGACATGTGTGATAGCTGGACTTGTATGGTGTCTAGACAGGATAAACAGTAAAGATCCCCTTCGGTTATGAATGACTATGGGATTACCCTCCGAGGCACAAGTCTGAGCAAGGTTGTTTATAGAAGACCAGCAGTCGCCCATGCATACCAGCCTCCCCTCCCCATGCCACCGATGTTGTCCAAAAGAAAGGCAAAGGGGCCGATACAGCTTGGAACCAGCGACGTCGCAACGCATTTCTACAGCTAAGTGCACTAAAACAACGTGAAATAAAGTGTCTTGCTCGAGAACACCACACAGTCCGGTCCGGGAATCGAACTCACTACCTCATGATTGTGAGCCCGATGCTCTAGCCACTGAGCTATTTGCCTTCAAGTGCATCACTTCATGGGATGAATGAAGAAAGAATGAAGTATGATGAAGTGTATAAATGACATAGAAAAAAGGTGGTCATTAGAAGTGTTATATTTTTTAATTCTAAAATGTTTCAATCGTTTCTCTGTTAACTTGTTCACGCAACCACCTTGTGCAGAAGATGACGTGGCGTTACAATATATTACGTTACGTTACAGTATGTTACGATATGGTACAGCATCTTATGGCGTGTTATGTCTTGAGATAGATTAGGTACGTTACACAAAGTTGCAGTATGCTATACCTTGTTATATCACTTTACGGCAGATTGCAGGATATTGCGCTATATAACGTGGTATGATATGCTACGTGCTAAGTAGCGTGCTATGATATGCTACGGCTTGTTACAATATATGATATATCATAGCACGTTACATGTCACAATATATTAACAGTTGAAGATAATTTGTGAAACATAAACCGTTAATGATCTTATTGGAGCGTGCGAGAGATTTCTTTAGACATGGTGTATCATGTGCAGTTTATATACTGTGTATATATAATGGGTGCCATACCATCGACATAGTGTAGAAAGTGTAACTTACCACAGGTGTGATGTATAAAGGGTACCTTCCCATAGACTTGGTGTGTGTTTATAGTTAAGTAAATTAAGTTAGGGAGAACTAAATGATAGTTTGTCTATAGATACAGCTGCGCTTTGCATTTGCTGGGGTACGAAACTTCGACTGTTTACAGTCCAACACGTTATCGACTCAGACAAATGTGATTCTCAAAGAATATGATTTATTAATTCCAAACCCCAGATTTCTTATTTTTTTTTATAGTTAGTCATATTTCAGATGAGCATTTTACTTCCTTTTGTTATTTCAACATTCCAGATTCATAAATACGAAACTCACCCGACCCCGACACCACTTCTTACCCTACCTCTCCACTAAAATATCACCACATCACTTACATTTTCCCCATGCTACTGCACTGTACAATACATTACAATTCACTGTATGGATACATCACCACTCCGTCATACTACCATTCCTCCACAACTATAATCACTGCCGCAATCACCACAAATCCTATCACAGTACCACTACACCACCAAATATTAGATGCACAGGCGATACTAATCCGGTTAAATCATCTTAAATTGCTTGTGAAATGCTCGAAGAATACGTTATCATTTGGTTGACTTAATGTTTGCATTTCTTATGATCAGTGAAGCAGAAGAGGATGTTCAGTTGAATAGCATGGTTTGATTAGCTACAGACAAGCAGTGTGCAGTGACCATGATTAATTAACTGCGCAGATGTTTGGCGAATGTATTGTACAGATTATTTGTTCTACACCAACCAAATGGCAAACATCAGGTCAGTGTTCGGGTTTGTTTAATGAAACACCTCATTTAAATATCTCACAGCAAAGTCGACCATCAAACTCTCGTAGTGAATTATTGCTGTAAATGCAATACTTGGCGCTACTGCAGTTTTTGTCGCGTATAAACACTTGTA
>NC_142933.1:36408038-36433038 GCF_046866305.1 Octopus bimaculoides | reverse complement strand
GTCTATGTTTTTTTGCAACGTCATGTACCAAATATGTATCTATATTTACATGTAGATGAAGGTATGTACATACATGTACATATGTATGCATATACTCATATATTGTTTATATATATATATATACATACATACATACATACATATATCTATCTATCTATCTATCTATCTATCTATCTATCTATCTATCTATCTATCTATATATATATATATATATATATATATATATATGCGATGTATGTATGTATGTATTTATACGACTGTAGTACACGAACGTTCATTATTACTCTGCGTGTTTGGGGACATTTTTGGACAGTTGATGATGTTAGTAATGTCTTCCAAGCTGATACCGTGCAATCGACATTTGCTTTTATAACATGTAGATCTAAAAACATCCTAATCTTTCTTGTGGATCAGGTTTTTAGTAGCAATCTTTCATTTCTGAATACGGAAGGCGAATCGTTTTTGATAGGATATAATGTATCTATCACAAGTCCAGGAAAATCTATTATTCCCGTTAATGTTGTTAGCATTCTGTAGCTTGTAGGATGTGTACCCATGCATAACTTTCTGTGGATAACTGTTTCTCCTTTAAATTTCTCTTGAAGTAGGTTAGTTCAGCTGCTAAAGTGTTATATAAAACACCTGAAACGACGTAGAATAAAGTATTTTGAACTGAAACAACGAAATCCCTTCAATAGAGTTGACCTCATGACTTACAAGTAAATAACTGAATAACTAATCTACTCCTCCATCCCATATATGTTGACTGCGCTTTTAGAACATGGATTTTCCTGCTTGATGGCCGTCGCCTAAACTGTTTTTCATGGCCCTCCTAGAGGTGGAGCGGAATTGCTCTTGATTCTTTAGAGTGTCTCAAGAGAGAAGGTCATCTTCAGACCAGATGTCGGACCAAATATAACCGATTGGAATCCATATATACATGTGGAAGACGTGGTCCGCAAGGGGGATTACTATATTGAAAAATAAACTTCATTTGGTCACATTCTATGAAAGTATTTTGGTCAACCTATGAATGTTTTCGCCGACCCTCGTGTGTGTGTGTGTGTGAATGTGTGTGTGTGTGTGTGTGTGTGTGTGTGAGAGAGTGTCTTTGTGTCTGTGTTTGTTCTCTTGCCACGCCACTTGACAACCGGTGTTAGTATGTTTACGTCCCTGTTATTTAGTGGTTCGGCAAAAAGAGACCCAAAGTGTAAGCACCACCCAGGAATCGAACCTACGATCTTATAATCGTCAGCTCAAAACTCTAATCACTAGGCTACGCGCATTCACACATACTGGATATACCATATGATATAAGCTTTAGGTATAGAGCGAATCATCGAAAACACTTCTATGGATGTTATTTGAGCTGATAGAAATCGGCACTAATTTTACCACAAATCACAGCCTACCATTTTAAAAGGAAGGGTACTTTATGTAAGGTAGTCATTAAAGGTGTGATGGTCACAGCTAGAAACCTTCGATCATAAGTCTGCTAGTTTAGGCCGTCATGGGTCTAAGAAACAACAGCAACATCAACAATTACTATATGGTATGTGATCCAACAAGGTAGTGAATATGCAATTACTCGACATGCGAGAAATAGCAGTTTTCTTAAATTTAGAAGGACACACTGGAAAATGTAGTCTACAATAACCATGTCTAAAAGAAAAGTGGTATGGTTTCGACTGAAATGCCATTTATTATGGATCTGTTCGGTACCAACGCTGACCTAAAACTGGCACTTCGTCGGTTCCAGTTGATCCGATCAACGGAATAACATGATCTTGAAATTAACGTGCATGTGGTTGAGTACTCCACTAACACGTGTACTTGTTAATGTAATTCTCAGGAAGATTCACCGTCACACAGAATGTGACAAGGTTGGCCCTTTGACTAGAAGGTAGTACTCATTTTTGCCCAGCTGAGTGGACTAGAGCAACGAGAAGCAGTGTCTTTCTCAAGGACAGAATGTGACGTCAGGAATCGAACTCACAACCTTACAATCGTGAGCCGATTACCCTAATCACTAAGGCACGTGCATTCACCAGCGATGTCCTAGGGCTAAACAACAATTTCCAGAAATGGAAATCATACAAGGCAACTTCCTCTCTACGGCGCTCACTATCAGCGATATTTCAATTTATTAAAATTATCACCATAACACGCCATCTTTATTTCAATATCTTTTGCTTCATTCATCCACTTTTTTCATTTAGTCAATCAGTCAATTCACAGATTCCTGTGTTTCCATGGCAACTGAAATATATGTCAGTTTTCAGAAGAGGATACGGGATATGATGTAACTCATATCTTACGGATGATATCCAAAAGTGATTGAAAATATATGAATTGAAATATCTGGATAACTGTGAGAACACCACAGGAGACGAGACGCACGGGCGTTGGGCGTTCAAATAACATTATTTGTTTATCGTTGAGAAGTAAAAGAAGCTACTTCTTTGTTATAGAAAAATTTAAGGAGAGACCGTCACATGGGATATCCAAACAAGTGTATTTCGCTGTAAAAATTAATGTATGTATCACACGCGCACACACACGCACACACATGCACACACACACACACACACACACACACACACACACACACACACACACACAGATATATATGCGCATATATATATATATATATATATATATATATATATATATATATATATATACATATATATATATATGTATATATACATACATACACATGCAAACACACACACTCACAAACACATACACACACATAATGCAGGTGTATTTACAATTTGATATCGTGGGTTGTGTTATATTGTTGGGTGTTAATTGCA
This sequence comes from Octopus bimaculoides, assembly GCF_046866305.1. Classification (NCBI taxonomy): domain Eukaryota; kingdom Metazoa; phylum Mollusca; class Cephalopoda; order Octopoda; family Octopodidae; genus Octopus; species Octopus bimaculoides. The sequence goes on along the minus strand of NC_142933.1, from coordinate 36,430,219 downwards.
TTGAGAATGCCTTCTGTCTGTGTGTGTGTGTGTGTGTGTGTGTGTGTGTGTGTGTGTGTGTGTGTGTGTGTGTGTGTGTGTACGAGCGCTATGAATCGTAATAATGTTGGAAAAAATATCTGCGATATTTTTCCGGTTCTTTACGTTCTGAGTACAAATTCCTCCGAAGCCTAGGGCAATTTCGCTTTTTAATCCCTCAGGATTGGTGGATGCCAACAGACTTGTGGCGATTATGCCCCGAATATTTAAATATTTATTTAAATATTTTGAAACGCTCAGGAGAGTGAATGATCTTTAGAGCAAGTGAGAGACAGGAATTGTCTTTTAGACGCACATTGGGATATTCGTCAGAAAGGAGCTAACTGACCAAAACAGTTCCAATTGTGTGACAAATACCGACTGGATTTCTCGACTAAGCGAATGTAGGCAGACAGATTTAGTGTAGTGTGAGCACAAATAAAGCCAGATGGCTACATATAACACACATGTTTAATCTGCGTGGTTGATTCTCTCAAATGCAATGGGAGAGACCTGATAACTGGAAGCTAAACGTATCATCTCTTGTTACGCAAAACCTGTAGTGACCGGATTAACGAACTAGATAGGTGATTAGGAGTGATCCATAAAAAACAGTGGTAGGGTACACTAAAGTAGGCGTTTAAAGTAGAATGAAATAGATTTTAGAAAAAAAGAAAAAAAATGAGGAAAAATATAGTGAATAAATTAGAAATCGGGAAAAATAACAATTAAAATTCTAGCTGTAGAAATAACCTCTCGCATATATTTTTCATTCTGAAAGGCGCTGTTGGATCTAATGTCTTCTCCAGGCACGAAGGAACAAAAGATGTTCTATGAACGCTGGTTACAAAGGCGTGACATCACAACAAAGTCACAATTTAGTATTAACAGTCTGGAAAAGGCGCGTTGCTCTATTCTAAGCCGTTATTTGCGGTTTCTCGGTGGCAATTTATTAACTGTCACCATGTCTGGTAGACCAGGGACTGTGGTGGACTCTGATGCCAATCTCAACTACTAAGTAGTTAGCAGCTACTATAGTAGTTAGCTCATCTGTTCGACAGAGTTTCCATCCCATGTCAAGAGAAGACCTGACGTCAGGAATATTATTAAATGCGCACAACACTCTACTAGTCACGTAGTGCGGTCGGTGGAACCTAGCCGTTAGCATAATATAGAAGACTAATGGTGAGGAACAGCGGCAACGTTCTAGGTATCCGCAAGAATGAAACGGCAGGTTTACTCTGGAGAATTTTGGTCCATGTACTAAGGATAATTTGCAGAAATTATTCATCGGACTGCTCTTAGAGAGGAAAGGTATTACCGGTTAGAGATAAATTTTACAGGCACAAAAGTGCCATCAATTAAGTATGTCTGAAGTATGTGCAAAGCAACGAAACCGCTCTGCTTGCACACGTTGTGTCCGAGCATTGCTGACTCGTGGAATTTTGTCGAACAATTGTTGTTGAGGTTAAGACGAGTCCGCCATCAAGATCGTCCACTGTTTTCTTTTGGTCAGGAAGGACAGGAAGTTTTTCTTGTCAGGTGGCTATGATGAAAGAAGTGTTGTGAAAGGACTGAAGACAGGCACTTTTCTCTTCCGCAAAAACCCCATCGACTTTTCCAAGTTCCATTTGAAAAGGAATGAGAGGGTGAAAAGGTAGTCGTTGTATACCTTAGATTTATTGAAATGCAGGTGAGTGTGATAAACGCGAACTGATTGAGCGGTGATACATTCAGCATGTAACTATAGGTTGAAGAATGAGAGCTTGGGAAAAGCATCTTCCTTTACTGGTCAGAGTATACTGATCTGTACCTTTAGAACTAAGATGCTGCCTTTTTCTACTGGGGACTTTTTCTGGGTATTTAAAAAAAATTATTTCTTGTTATTTTCTTTGTATACGATTTAAAGTAAACCTTCCCACATTGTGTTACATTTTGTATTTTGTACTAACACCAACGGTTTGGGTAGATGTAGCTTTTAAATAACTTATTATTAAGGCTGGGATCTATAGGATTGTTAGCATGCCGAACGAAATGCTTAGCGATGTTTCTTCCAGCTTTACGTTCTGACTTCAAATTCTGCTGGGGCCGACTTAACCTCTCATCCTCTCGAGGTCGATAAAATACGTACCAGAGAAGATCTGGTCGGTAGATGCAATCGACTAGCCCCACCCTTCAAAATTTTCAGGCCTCGTGCTTATAGTAGAAGGAATTATTCTGGGCATCTGGCATGAAGAATTTTGCCAGGCACTCACAGCACTGTAGTAGCTGGGCAACGCCATCGGTTAACAAGACAAGCGTCGTATTCTGTAACGAGTTAGAGGCAAGTATGAACGACGCTAGTCTCGGAGCTTCGAGAACAGTCTAAGCAGTCCTTTCTATATCTACTTACCGCTTCTTTTCCCCGCTTTCACATTCTGTGTGTGTATATATCGAACTACAGAGTTATTCCATGATCGATTGATCTGCTAGAAATAGGAGGTGAGTATCCCTCATGCCACAACCTAGAATATAGAATTTAAACATTACATAATGTGGTCGTAAATACTGAAAAAATGATGAGGTAGTCATGGCTAGAATGCCTTTGGTCATAAGCTTGTCCACTTAGTTTGGCTTGGGGCTAAACTCTAACATCCAACTGCCAACATATCTTTATTGATTGGTCGAAGATAACTACACATACATCATCTCTGTTCTCTTCCTCCTCGCTCTTTCTTTTTTCTTTCTTTCTTTCTCTCTCTCTCTCTCTCTCTCTCTCTCTCTCTCTCTCTCTCTCTCTCTCTCTCTATATATATATATATATATATATATATATATATATATATATCTACACACACACTCATACACATACACATACACAGATATGTATCACGCACAGTAAATGCATCAATATTAAAATGACCCACATTATTGCGCGCGCGCGCACATACGCTCACACACACACACACACACACACACACACACAAACAAACAAGTGTGCTATGCATACACATATACACAGGTACATGTTGGTACACACGGATGTACACACATCAACACAGAAACACAGTAACACTGAGACACACAGACACACTAACACACAGACACACTCACACATATACAGATTCATGCAAGCAATGTGTACAACATATATATATATATATATATTATATACAGAGCCACTCAGACACGTATGTACACACAGGCACACTAGCACACAGACACAGAAACATACTTAGACACATCAACACACTTACACAGAAACATACTTAGACACACATACATGTGCACGCACACACACATGCACACACATACATATATGCAATGTATACACATATACACAGACACTAAGACATGTATGCATACATGCACACCAACACACAGACACATACGTACACACTCTAATATACACATCAACTCAGACACACAGCCATGCTTACACACATACATACGTACACACAGACATACACACTCACACATATATACGCGCGTTCGCAAATACACACATACACAATACATGCACATAAACACAATCCCACCAGACTCCCAAACATCAAATCAACAACTACCTTATTCTGGTCTCTCCCCTTCCTTTGCCTTCTATTCTGACCTCCCCCTCTCGGTCTTTCCTTTTCCCCCTCTAACGCACCTTGCATTTTCCTCTTCTCTTTCTCTCTTTCTCTATCACTGTCTCTCTTCCCTCTCTTACAATATTTCCTCTTCCCTCTTCAAGCACCTCTCTCTTTCTCTTTATCTATCTATCTATCCCTCTCCCTCTTCTTTCTGTGTCTTTCTTTCTAACTCTCAACATTAACAAATCGACCTTCCACCCCCTACCTCACCCACCAGTACAATAACACCGACCACCACAGCAATTACAACCGCCGCCACCACTACTACCACCACTACCACTATCATCACCATCACCATCACCATCACCACTACCACCATCACCGACATTATCATAGCCACCACCACCACCACCGCCGCCGCTGCTACTACCATCACAACTTCCACCGCAGTTATGTCAGGGTGGTCTGACCTGCTGTTTTCTGTTTTTCGATCTACTGACATTGGAAATTTTTCCGCGCTATCAGCCACCCATACTACCATCACTACCCTATCAGCTCACTATGTTATGGCCACTCTATCAACCACCCATACAATCATCACTACTCTATCAGCTCATTATACTATGACCACTCTATCAACCACCCATTCTATCATTACTATTCTATCAGCTCACTATACAATGACCACTCTATCAGCAACCCATACTATCATTACTACTCTATCAGCTCACTATACTATGACCATTCTATCGACCACCCATACTATCATCATCACTCTATCAGCTCACTATACTATGAGCACTCTATCAACCACCCATACTATCATCTCTACTGTAGCAGCTTATTATATTATGACCACTCTATCAATCACCCACACTATCATCTCTAATGTATTATCTCACTCTATTATGACCACTCTATCAACCACCCATACTATCATCATTGCTCTATCATCTCACTATATCATGACCACTCTATCAACCACCCATACTATCATCTCTGCCCTATTAGCTTACTATATTATGACCACTCTATCAACCAACCATACTATCATTTCTGCTGTATCATCTCACTATTTTATTACCACACTGTCAACGACCTATACTATCGTCTTCACCCTATCAATTCACAACATTGCGACTACTCTATCAACTACGTATGCTATCATCCCTTCACCATAAGCTCTATATGATACAACCACTCTACCAACCAAAACACTATCATCATAACTCTATCAATTTCATATGCCACTATACCACTACCTATACAATCACTATTTATAATGTAACTAAACTATCATTTGTCTGCCAACCATCATGCTGTTACCATTCTGTCCTCTAACTATACTGTTACAATCCTATCGACCATCAATGTAAGTACCATTTTACCAACACTGGATACTATCACCAATTTTGCGTGTGGACAGATTACTGTTATAGTTCTCTGTCCACTAACTATAATATTTAATATCACAACACAGTATGTCTCTCTCTACAGCTAATATCCCTGCAGGGAGTGGAATACTGAAGTTTGGATCGCTCCTCAATGTGCCCCATTTAAAAAAAAAGAAAAAGGGCAACCCTTCTGACCTAGCCAACTATTGTCCTATTTGCTCTCACTTCTAATACATCCAAGGCAATGAGACAGCTATTAACAACGACATTCTCCATCTCTTTGAATTTCTTTCTTTCTTTTTTTCTTTCTTTCTTTCTTTCTTTTTCTTTCCCTCTCTTTCCTCTCTCTTTCCCCGTCTGTCTGTCTGCCTACCTGCCTGCCTGCTCGCCTGCCTGTCTGTCTGTCTGTCTGTCTGTCTGTCTGTCTGTCTGTCTGTCTGTCTGTCTGTCTGTCTGTCTGTCTGTCTGTCTGTCTGCCTCTATTTGCCTGTCTCTCTCTGTTTGCCTCTGTCTCTCTCTGTTTGCCTCTGTCTCTCTCTGTTTGCCTCTGTCTCTCTCTGTCTTTCTCTGTCTCTCTCTCTACCCCTCTCTCTCCTACTAGCCCTTTTCTTTCTTTTTCCCCAGTAACCACTACTATAGTTCGTGTAGAGCAAGATTCCCTGACGACCTACCCTGTTATGTTAATCACTAGTGGGCAATCGGCGAAGGCAATGTTGTTCCTCGAGATCCCAGCAAATATTTTGAATGTGTTTATCACACAAATCTATCAAAACTTCCTGTCTTCAGTCCCCACCCATCTTTCATCTCTTGGATTGTTAGTTGCCTATTTTACCGCACTATATCTTGACAGAGCATTTTCTACCACACTCTCAATCAACTCTGGCGTTCCCCAGGGTTTGGTTTTCTCCCCAATTCTCTTCCTCATCAATATCCTACTTTTCACTGCACCCTATACCTCTCACTCTTATTCTGCTAATGACATGACTTGTCATTCCTCTGTAACTTTCCATCATCGATACGTAACTTACACATAACCACACGTTATGCCTACACTAATTTCGTATGCGCAGACCTTCAGGAAACTATGTCAACCATGTCTTTTTTAATAAGAAATAAACACCACTCATAAAACACCACTATATACCTACTAAACATGAACAGCAGTCAGCTACAACCCACGCAGTTGCTCCTGGTGAATTCACATCCTTGGCGTAGCTAGGACCGCATCGCAAAGACAAACTCTTCCTTTTAGGGTCACAAATATTTCAGATCTCCATAACTGCTGAAATTCTACAAGGTTCAAGTGAGTTTCACAAAGGAGTACTGTTCCTACATCTGGAACGGTGTTGCTGCTCTGCACATAGACTTCTTGAATTGTATCAAGAGAAGGACCACTTGTCTGATTGACGTTCAATCAGATTCGTGGTGGTGAACTGGCAGAATTGTTAACACGCTGGGCAAAATACTTAGCAGCATTTCGTCCGTCTTCACATTCTGAATTAAAATTTCGCCGAGGTCAACTTTGCCTTTCGGGGGTCGATAGAATAAGTACCAGTTGAATATTGGGATCGATTACATCGACCTACCTTCTCCTCTGAAATTGCTGGACTTCTGCCAAAATTTGAAACCAGTCACTAACAGATTCACTCCAGTCTCTGGCTTTCAAGATTTATGTATTTTCTACTGCTACTGTAATGGATTTTGTTCTTGGAGTTGGCTGTTATCATATCTCTATAACTCACTCCAACCCATTCACCTTCTGCCTTCTACCTCTAAGTCCTTGGTCCATCCATCCACCCTTTCCCAGCACTAACCACTATACCAAATCGTTCATGTCCAGAACATTGGCTTTCTGGAAACTCCACTCAGATCATTTTGTCTAGTAGGTGTTGATGTGCTACAATTTACGTAGAATTTTAACACCAAGCTCACCGGTATTGGAGAGACCGCAAGGTTCGTACGCAATACTCTCGCTCAGTTTCTGTCAACACTTCATATCAAAGCAGAACAGTTTCCCCATACCACAACAAACCATATATTCCACTCCACAACACAATAGAGGACTTGTCACACTACTCCACAACACTGAATATCACTCTTTTAGCCAGTCGCCTTTCGCCTCAATAACTCCCACATTGTAGTAACCACTAACCCTTACAGCCAATTATTCCTCCCTAGAATGTCGGTCTTTAGGAATTCCTTACCGGCTCATACTTTTCAGACAGCTGCCCAACTGCAGAATAAAGTCACCAGTCATCAAAGTCGCCAGTCCCCCGTGGTCGTGCCATGGTTACTGTCCCTTCTTCGACATCAAATAAATGAAAATAGGATGTAAAACCATACACATAGTGGAGCAATTAATTTCCCCTTCTACACACACACACACACACACACACACACACACACACACACACACACACACACACACACACATCACTCCACAATACCGTAAAGGACTGAACAAAATACAACATACCCGCCGCATTACCATAAAATATATTTCTATTAATCCTTTATAGTAACATATGAAGCTTGTCCTTATGTTGTGGGCTATGGGCTGTGATCATATGCACTACGTTCATTTAAATAAAAATGAATTAATCAAAAGAGAGAACATCAACTAGGACCTTTGTATGTAGATCCACTTTCCACGTTTTATTGCTCGACATCCGCAGGAAAAAAAAAACTATTGTAAAGATTGCATAGTCGTTTATGGTTAATCGAGAGAGGAATAGTTAGACAGTGTGTTTAGAGAAAGATGTGGTAGGTAGGAAATAGTAGTGACAGCGAGAGGAGAAGCGACAAATCTATTGAAAGGAGAGAGTACGAGTGTTTAGCTTGGGGTTGTAGCATATTGATGAAGAAGTCTTTTCCTAACAATTCAGTGGTCTTCTTTGGATGAGGTTTGATACTTGCCTTTTTTAGCAGAATAGCCAAACTATGTGAATATTATTTTATTGTGAGGTCACATATGAATTTTTCAGAGTCAGCAACTGATAAAACCGAAATATTCTGTTCTTCTGAAGAGATGTCCTAATATTTCGGATGGAGATTTAACAAGATACAATGACAATGAAATATTACTTGACATTTTAAGGACTCATCATTTGTTCGTTTCACTGTTCTGTAGAGTAACTCTGTCCACCACAAAGTCCAGTTCTTGTTGTGATGTGGTGCCTTGTGTATCACAATGACTCTAAGAGGTATTCCAGCGGAGCGCATGCCTTTGGTAGGAGCCCGAGGCTGGACAAGTCAAAGGATAGCAGCCAGACTAATATTGGATTCAAATCTTAGCACAAGGCCTGCAATTTGGGGGATGGGGGTAAGTTGATTACATCGACTCTAATGCTCAACTGGTACTTATTTTATCGCCCTCGAAAGATGAAAGGCAAAGTCGTCCTCGGCGAAATTTGAACTCAAAACATAAAGACGGACGAACTTCAGCGAAGCATTTCGTCCGGCGTGCTAACGATTCTGCTGGCACGCCACCTTCAGCCAGACTTATATTGACCCCTTCTACCTCGAGGTAAAAATAAGTCTCTGTAGGGCTAACATTCTTAATTAGTGAAAAGCAAAATTACAGAAGCATTGATGACAATTTAAAACCAACACTTGTGAGAGGAAGAATTTTCATCAGAGGTATCCCCTCTCCATACTGAGGGAGTAACTCAGAAGGGAGCAGCTCAGAATTGAGAACAGTAGAGAAAAGTCATCGATGGCCTGTGCCCTATAGGAAGCGAAGGGCTTAGGTGAGTATAGAGACATTGTAGTACGAAATTTTTGTCTAGATATGTGTGGCGATGGATTTTTATGCTGTTGAATGCGGTTACTATGACCTCCTTAGATGTTGTCTCCAAGGCTCTTCTACATAGAAGGAGTGAGTGTATTGCATGAGCTGCCTTGTTGCATGTGGATGCCACTTATGGGCTGCAGGATAAAGAGCAATGAAAGATGTTTTAATCTAGGATTAAATCATTTAAGATTCTAGTAGTCATCTTAGTGAGTGCTGGATTAACGCGGCTTCTTGGTAAAGGAATAGTCTGCAGGAAGTGTGTGCGTGTGCGCACGCGCTTGCGAACGCGCGTGCTTGCGTGTGTGTGCGTGAGTGTGTGTGCGTGCGTGTGTGTGTGTGTGTGCGTGTGTGTGTGCGCGCGTGTGTGTGCGTGTGTGTGCGTGCGTGTGTGTGTGTGTTCACGGATATGTGTCTGTGGTGGGCCTATGAGTGAGTGTGCGTGTATGTGCGTGTGTCTTTATGTGTTTGGGTGCATACGAGTATGTTATGTGTATTTCTGCCTGACTGTGTGTATGCATGTACATGTATGTGCCTGCGCGTAATTGTATACGTGTGACTGTTCGTAGCAGTATGTATGCGTGTGTATGTGTGTGTATATGTATGTACATGTGAGTGCATGTGCGTGTATGTGTGTGTGAGTGCGTGTGTTGTAGATTATTGGACACATAAACGTTATCCTTTATTTGAATGTGATCTTACGGGTAGCCACGTCCCACTTGTTGGCGAATGAAGGGCAATCACCTCCCACTTTGTTGGAGAACCACCTTCCATCTGTTGGTGTATGATGAATAACCACCTCCCAGTTGTTGGTGAATGCGTTCCTTCAAGTGTTCTTTGTCCACGTGGTTGCAATACAGGTGTGGATCGTCTTAAGGATGTTGGGTTACAGCTTTTGCTTGTGTGAAAGATATGAAGGAAAAGACTTGCAAGATGTATCGGTCACTTGATCAGCTGTCTCGGATGGACACATATAGATTAGAATGGCTAGTGAAAAGAATGGTTTGGGGGTGAGAAAATACCCATCAACAATATATGTTCTCCACTAAGGAGCCTGGTGCCAATAATTGAAACCGAGGTCCCCATTAAAGAAAGTAAAGTGCCATTTGGTGATGTTAAACTAGAAGATATATTAGAATCACTTCAAAGATGAGAATCTTGATATTTCGTTGAGGCACGAGTATTAGAGAGAATGTTTTATAAAACCCCATAATTTCTCTTTCTGGCATCGGTCGTTTGCATTTCGGAGTGATGACATGCCTAGGAATGTTGTCTTGGCTGAAGCTCTCTTAAGGTGTTTATTTTTCTGTTTAAAGAAGATATGGAAAGGAAAAATAAAGAGAGGCACTGACTCGAAGGAAGAAATGAGGAAGAGAAAGAGAGAAAAGGAGGGAGAGTGTGTCTGTGTGTGTGTATGTGAGTGTGGTTGTGTGTGTGTATATGTGTGTATCTGTATGCGGTTATGTGTGTGCATATATGTATGTGTGCGTGCGTGCGTGAGCGTGTGTTTGAGAGAGAGAAAGAGAGAGAGAGAGAGAGAGTGAGAGAGAGAGAGAGAGAGAGAGAGAGAGAGAGAGAGAGAGAGAGAGAGAGAGAGAGAGAGAGCGATGGGCAATCTAAGTCTGCAGAGGCAATACGGTTTGCAGGCCGTCAACACAAATTTTGCAAAGTTGATAAGAGAGTATTTATTAATATTACAACTAATAAAAGAAATTATCAATTTTGCCTGTTTATGGTTAAAAATGAATCCACCAGTTGTTAGCCTGGAAGGTTGAATTTTTGATTTATCGGTTTATTGATTTATGAGATTAAGTCTATTGAGAGGCAATGGTCAGATTTCCTTTAGAACCTTTTAATCTGGGTTTCACGGATAACTGAATGAGTGAGGTTAATGTTGTTTCTGATTGGTTAGAATCGTTTCAGTTTTATCGCCGGAAAGGAAACGGAACATGTTAGAAAGGGTCAGAATTTTAGCAAGGCAAGGAATGTTTGAATAAAATATTTATTAGGGAGAAAATAATTGAACTAAACCAGTTCGACTGAAATATAAAATACAGTATTTTCCTCTGCTCTGAAATATGCGAGATGTTTGAGTTGAATCATTCAGCTATTCTTATTCAGAAAATAGAAAAGGAAATAATGCTGAAATTTGAGAAGATCCTGTAAAATGAATTCAAACTCAATAGCTTTCGGAGTTATGTAAGAATTGGGAATTGTATGTGATTTCCATTAACATATGGTAATTGGTTGTGCCATGTTTGGCCTTGTCAATATGATAAAGAATTTAATGGAATAAACATTAGTCAACTGCTAGAGGAGAAGCTGATGTATGAATTCTTTAATATTATCATATGATGGCTCTGACCAACGAAGAAAATTGGATTATATTCAGAACAATTAGTTAGTTCTAAAGTTTAGGAAAAATTTCATATTTCATCTCAACATTTAAGGTGAAATGTTAACATGATGTGTCTGTTGTCTATATTAAAGGTGAGTGGTTAATTGTCAACTGTCTAATATTGTGATTTCGTGTGACAACTCAACAAATGATTCGATCAAAGAGATTAAAAAAAAAGGCAGAAACTCTTCAGATATTTCACAAAGCATTCTTGTATCAGTTCCTTTATTTAGAGTCTGTCTATTGGTGGTGATGATGCTGGTGGTCTGAGTAGAAATAGATTGTGTCAGTGGTGTGATATTTGTATATTTGGCTAGTGATGTAGAGGCGGTGTGAAGCTTACAGTCGCCATTTTTCACAACGAAATATTTGTAAGTCTTAGCATCTCCACGTCTTATTACATCGTTAACTCTAGCTTTACCATCTGCAGGTCATACGAAGCCTTACCGTCTCCCTCCTACAATTTCAAAGACTTATCGTCGCCAGCTCTTGTTATCTCCCCGTTTTGGGAAGATTTACAAAGATGTTGACATAGTTTCTCTTAAACTTATTATCTATACGAACATGTTTACTGAATTCTTATTTTAATTTGTCTATTGCACATTGATTAAACATGTACAGACAATAGTTAAATATAGAATTATTTGATGAAGTACTGTGTTCTGAGAAGAGTTCAGAAATGAGTCTAAAGGTCGTAATTTAATGTAGTTTATTACCATAATTCTTTTATCGTTTATTTGCTTCAGTCATTGGATTGCGGCCATGCTGGAGCATTGCCTTGAAGGCAAATCAACTCCAGTACTTACTTTTAAATGTCTGGTACTTATTCTATCGGTCTCATATTGCTGTACCACCAAGTTACAGGGAACGTAAACAAACCAACATCGATTGTCAAGCTGTCGAGTGGGGACAAACAGAAACAGTAATGCAAACACACAACACACATGCGCGCACGTGCGGCAGGATTCCACATAGTTTAATTCATTCACAAATTCATTCACAAAGCATTGGTCGGTTCGGGACTATAGCGGAAGGCACTTGTCCAAGGTGCGGCACAGTGAGACGAAGACCGAAACCACGTGATAGCAAAGCGAATTTCTCAACAATACAGCTATGCCTGCGTCGATAATTAGTTAATTAGTCAACTAATTAGTGCTTAAAACAGTTAAAACTTAATTAGCTAACTAATCAATGTTTAAAGCCGTAGGTAGATGATATATTACATTTTTCGCATCATTATTACATAAACGTTTGGAATAACATATCACATACAAAGTAACAACATATTTTACATGAATACGGATAGCATATCGCACACTAAGAAATATCATATAACGTATATGTAGTTATAAAAATAGATGTATATTACTATGTTTAATATTGGTTTCAGATTTTGGCACAGGGCCAGCAAATTTGGTGGGAGGGACGAAATACCACTAGGCATTCTGTTCAGCTTGCTAACGATTCTGCCAGCTCACTGCCTTTATAGCCATGAGTGGTATTACTACGTATATGTAAGGCGGTGAGCTGGTAGAGTCGTTAGCGTGCCGGACAAAATGCTTAGCGGCTTTTAGCCCGTCTTTAAGTTCTGAGTTCAAATTCCTCAGTGATCGACTTTGCTTTCATCTTTTCAAGTCGATGAAATAAGTAGCAGTCAAACATTTGGCGTGGACTAACACCAAAATTTTAGGTCTTGTGCTTATAGTAGAAAAGATTATTACATATATTCATGGCGGCGAACTGGCTCAATCATTAGAGTATGTGAAAAAACGTTTTTCAGTATTTGTTCCCGCTCTTTGCGTTCTGTGTTCAAATTCCGTCGACATCAACTTTGCTTTTCATCGTTTCGGGTTTGACAAAATAGAGTACCTATCAAATACTGGGGATCGGTGTTATCGAATAAGGACCGCCCCTCGAAATTCCTGGCCTTGTACCTAAATTACAAACCATTATTACATATATATAGATACAGCATATGTTTATGTAGGGATAATGATATGCACATATGAAGGAGATAATCCTCATCTATATACAACAATGTTATCTCTCTCACTCGCTCTCTTTCTGTAAACACATATAAATATAAAAATTGGTGTGTGCAGGGGATAATATTGCTGCATTTTGAGATAACACTTTACATACATGTAAAAATTAAATTATCACACACACACATAAATACATATTTGTGTGGGGAGAGAGATAACGTTGTTGTATATAGGCGAACACATTCCAATATTAATTTTATTTTTCTGATTTACTTGTAACAATGCCATTTCCATATAAAAATACGCTAGGTTATAAAAGTCACCACTTAACATTGTAAGGCAAAGAAAAAAATGTGTTCAATAATTTAACCTTAAGAAGTCTTACACTTGGAGTGTATTTCAAAAGACACTGAGCTGAGATCTATGCCGGCATTGTTACAACGCGCTGAAGCGAGACACACAACTTTGACAAGGATATGTCTCAGTTATGATATTGATACTTAAGATGTTTGGCAGTTAAGAAATTCATGATGTTACACTGTGGTTGTAGACATGCTTTAAATATTACTTCTGTAATACCTAACTTACTGGTGTTCCTATCGACGGTCTTTCTATCGACACTAACTTCCAGATTTAGATAACTGTCAAGATGTCTTTTACCAGACAGGGTTGATATCATGTGTTATGAAGGCACATGATATTGTATATGTGAAACTTGTTACTCTTTATATAACAGGTAGGTTGTATGTTGTTCACTTATCTCTGTGTAGAGGATCTTATAGCGTAAGTAAGAGATTCCTTGAAGTGAGTGCTTCTGAGATAACAAACATGGAATGAGGCTCAGGGTTAATCCGTTTCTCTTGCCTCTGTTTTCTGTTTTATTATTTGTATTGTTTTTAAAGTGTTCTAATAAATCAATTAATTCCACGATTTATGTCCTGGAGAATGCCATACACATGAAGGTGAGTAGTATAGCAAGCTGAATTAACCTTCGTACATGTCAGTGACATTATTGATCACAAAACAGCGTACTTCGCTTCACCACAGCTTGAACATAGACGAAACGAATAGACAGACTATACAATGAAACAAAAATATTCAGAGAGAAACGATTATCTGGATATTTGAAGGATATAACTGGTGGTTACGGCCAACTCAAACTCACAGTTCCTACCAGTACATGGAAAAATCATCTCCAAACAGCTAACACATTTACAAAACCTCAGAATACGATTATAACGCATATAATAAAATCTTAACAATATCTCGTACATTCATTCCATATGAACATGCAAACGTACACACACACACACATACACACACACACACACACACACACACACACACACACACACACACACACACACACACTCGCACACACAAACACATACATCCATCTATCCATCCATCTATCCATGCATGCATACATACATACATACATACATACATTCACGCATGCATACATACATACATATTTAAGTACCTACAGAAACATCAACACCCTCACTAGACCAAATATATTGCTTGGAGGCATAGCATCAATAATAAATACAAAGAAACAGTTCTCTCGATGTTTGACAGAAGATACCACATTCTCCTTGACCGTGGCTTCTACGTGGTCGCTAGACCTGTCTGAAAACAGCAACCAAGTCTCCCTTAAGCCAATCGCTACCACCTTATAAAAAGAAAACGTTGGTCAAAACATTGGTATCAAAATTCACAAAATGGTCAAAACAGGAGAATTTTTGATCATTGATGTACTTGAGTAGGGTTGACCTTGGGTTAAACGATAGAACAACAAATACAGTCAACTGTGTGGAGAGAAATAAGTTGGGAGAGAGTACAAAATATAGGGATTGCAATATTGTCAAAGTGAGCAGTATAGTCCTCAACCAGACAGAAAGACAATATCTCTGGTGCACCATAAGTTTGCCCAATCAGACAGTAATGAAGATTAAAAACTATAACAATTAGACCAAGTTTTTTTTTCACCTAGGGGAGTTGTGCTGAGTTAATTCAGGGATATCAACTTGAAAAATAAAGGGACGTAACTAAATACCCACGGGATTTAATCAAATGCTATTTCTACCACCCACCGTTCTGATATTAATATGATACATTGATTAAGTTTGCTGAGATCGCGAAAGAAAGAAGTGATTATCGATTTTATCCAACTCAAGCTACTGTGATGGAGAGACAAAAAGAGAGACTTATCTGGATAAAACATTTCGTAATTTAATATAAACCATTAATTAGTCAATGTCGACTGAGGTCTTCTTCATCTTCATGTGGGTCATCAAGGTTTGTGTAAAACAGAAAACTGTGGCTTCATGTGGCTAGTCAACAATGTATACACATACTGCAGTGAGTCCTCGATACCTTCACTTAACATGCATGGTTCGATTTCAATACAGTAATATAAACGATCGTAAATTATGTCCCTGTACACCATCACTTTTGTAGGTTCTATCAGATTTTTAAAAATAAAAATGAATTGGAAGAAGAAAAAAACTCATTAACTTGAATACAATTTGAATGAGACGTGGTAACAGACAACAGATAAATTCTAGTAGGCCATTTCATCAATGAAACTCTCACACCAACTAATTATGCTGCGTTAATCAGTGTAGCTGATAAGCTTTACAATAATAGTTAATAACTTAAATACTCTATTACACATACAGGCTTAATCTATGATACTTGACATTCACAGTGGAAAATTGAAATAAGTGTTTGACCATAATCAAATATGTTTGATTATGTGAACGATTAAATGATTACCCAATGAGATGGGTAATCCAATAGCTAATCAAATGACTGATTGAACCTGACTGATTGAACCTGACTGATTGAGCAAATGACTGGGCGTGTAACAGAATAATTGACGGACAAAAATTATTGACCAAATGATTGATCAAAATGGTTAAATAAATGATTGACCGAATTAATACTAAAACAACTGACCAAAAGTAGCTGAGCAAAATATGATATACGAATTTCGATTTTTCTTTTTCTTTTTTATTTTGTGTTTTAGTTTGAAATATCCAATTTATATAATAAATATTTTCCTAACTCAAAACTGTGAGATAAAATCTAAAACTTGAATATAATGATTGTTTTCATACTTTTGTATTTAAGTTTTCGATTTTAATCAGATTATATTTCACACAAGAAATTCAATTTTATTTATTTATATTTTCTTTTATAATTTCGGTTTATCAAATCGTGCCAGTTGTGTCAACTTAAGCGGCGGAACTAAAACTTGAATCGAACTTAAACTTGAATAAACTTTCTATTGCTGCTAGAATATAATAATAGACAAACAGTTAATGGAATGGTAAGAAGAAGATTGGCTTAGCAATTTAAGTATCTAAATACAGAACTTCAGTTTCGATAATTTAGGATTGGCGATTGTAATTCTGATCTTTGCAATAACGGGCAGACAAATTTTCTTGGAGACTCTCAATATTTTGCCAACTTCTTCATTAGACCGTTCCAAACATCTCTGATTATGGTTACCAGAATTACTATCTGTCAATCTTCGTAAACAGGGAATGTTCTGAAGGAATGTTATGGAAGCATAATTCCATGATTGCTAACTACCACTCCTAAAATTTAAAAGAAACGGTCCATTAAAATTATTGAATTTATTTGCCATAATTGAAATGCTTCACAAGAGTCACTCGTGTTTATTTCTGGTTTCTGCTGCTGCTGTTGCTGCTGGTGTTTATGTTTGTTTTGTTTTGTTCCTCTTTGGTAAATTTTATATTGCATTCTCTCTATTTACTGACTCTTGTGTCAGGCAGATAGTTAACGTTAGAATTTACAGTGACTACACACAAACACACGTAGATAGACAAGGAAATTCTCAAGCAGTCATACAGAAAAATGTATAAACGTATGGATAGCTAATGAGGCGTATAAAATACACGGAAAAACATACTGGTTAATATATACATGAGCAAACACGTGGTCATATACGCACAAGTGTATGTCTACGATACACATAAGCAAATATACACACGAAAAAACACACGGACAATCACGTATGCACATATATACTAATACACAACTTTCAAATTTTTCTTCGCTGGCTCTAACATTTAATGCTTAAGGGTTCCAGCCACATATTGCATGTTATATTATAAAAACAGTTAATCTTTAAATTACTATATTAACAATACTGCATCTTCAAAACACGGGTAACTCGACCTCGTGTTCTTTCATATTGTGGCCAAACACTTCACTTACCGGCGTTAAAGTGGTACTTCACAGTACTGAAAATATCAAATGTGTGATCTTTCATACAGAAATTAACGGAATCATAATACTGTCTTTACCGAAAAAACAGAATGAAAAACATTCTGGATAATGTTAAAATAATATTTACAGGGTTGCTTTTATGGAACAACCATTTATTCACAATCCATTCCACTTATGTGTTTGTTATAATAATGACAAATTGCATCTGAATAAATAGACGTAAAAACTGGAAAATAATAGTCATCATGGAATATTTCAAGAACATTGAAGAACGCCATAAATAAATAGGAAAATTGCAAAACACAAAATTGCTATAGAGTCAAGCACATATAAGCTTCACTGAAGACAATCTTGAAAAGCCTCCTCTGTTCTGCTCTCCCGCTTATGCTAGAGGTATCATGTTATATGTGTGCGTGTGCCTGCATATGGAGATGAATCTATGTATTGTGAGTGTGTCTGTATGTGTGTGTGGTGTGTACACATGCCCATGAAAATATGTATTTATAAAAACATTCGCAAGTACAAACACAAATACAAAACCGACACATAACGCAATATATATATATATATATACACGCACATAGACACACACACACATATATATACACACATATATATCTACATATATACATATATTTACACATGTATACATATATGTGGCTATACACACACATATATATATATACATACATGCAAATGCACACATATATGTATATATACATACATACAAAGACACATATATGTATATATGCACACATATATTCATGCGTGCCTACATACGTGCATATATATATATATATATATATATATAGCGTGAGAGAGAGAGAGAGAGAGAGAGAGAGAGAGAGAGAGAGAGAGAGAGAGAGAGAGAAGAGGTTATGAGAGGTAATGGTGTCCATAAGACCCAAAGTTGTCAAGTAATGCTGAGTAAGTGGTATGGATAGACCATAGTTAAGCTCCAGACTCGTTGATTATGCGAATACACAGCCTTGTTTTTTTTTAATCTCATTCTGAATTAAAATCTCTCTCTCTCTATATATATATATATAAGGTATATACATACATGTACATATATATGCATATACTCATATACTATATATATATATATATATATATATATATATATATATATATATATATATATATATATATACATTGATTGCTGACTAAACCTGTAATATGCTAAGTAGCGTATTATGGTTGCAAAACCTAAAACCATGGCAGCAATTAATATATACGTACCAGTTGCTAGGAATGTATTCAAGATGCAAATTGATCTATCCAATTATGTTACACCACAAAACTTAGTGAATATTTAAGCAATGTGTTCGAAGATAGGTGATGGGTTAGATGCAGTGCTGATGAAAGGACAATAAACTTTGAAATGTGTATTTACACCTATTACCTATTTTTTTCTATCTTCGATCGTATTGTTTACGTAGGTGCATTTGTTTACAAAACAGCATAACTTGCAGTGTTGGCTCTGAATTGTATTGAAAATCTTTACAAATAAACTTAAAAATCGAAATACATATGTACATATCATGTAGCTAAAAATCAGGTTAAAATACTCATAATGCAACTATATATGTAAATACAAATATACATACACTATAGCACATGATTTACTTTTAAATACTCATTGAGAACGAACGTGTCTTTGGTTATATTTCTGTAGTCTTTCGAAAATCTCACAGTCACAGTTAGATTATGTATCGTTGATCTGTAATAATACCGAAGCATTTTCCGAGTTGTCTACTTGTATCGACTTATACTTTGATTTACCTGTTGAGAATATGAATTTTTTACTTTTCTTTCGTTCTTTCTTTCTTTGCACACACACACACACACACACACACACACACACAGACACAGACACACGCAGATACATATATGAATAAATGACATATGTTTGCGTGTGTATATGTGGTTGCATATCCGTATATATATATATATATATATATATATATATATATATATATATATATTTCCGTATTCCCGAGCGTCATACTAATATATACTTTTGTTATTTACACCACCTGTCCTCGTCTGTTGTTATTATTTGTATATTCTCCCATATATATATATATATATATATATATGCACTTATGCACACGACTAGCTTAAATAGCCCGCCTAAACAACTTCTCGTGCGATCCCGGACAGGATAATTTTAAATAATTATTACCTTTGATGGTTTTTATTCCCATGCTGACCACTTGATAAGATCAATATTTTAAATACCGATCTTATCCTTATTTATATAAATTAGTTTTGTCAGTGCATTTACTGCGC
This sequence comes from Octopus bimaculoides, assembly GCF_046866305.1. NCBI lineage: Eukaryota > Metazoa > Mollusca > Cephalopoda > Octopoda > Octopodidae > Octopus > Octopus bimaculoides. The sequence goes on along the minus strand of NC_142933.1, from coordinate 36,410,525 downwards.
TGATATCCTGTCCGGGATCGCACGAGAAGTTGTTTGGGCGGGCTATTTAAGCTAGTCGTGTGCATAAGTGCATATATATGTATGTATTCGTCCGTATATGTAAGTATACTGTTTATAAACATGTATTTGTATTTATGTACTTGAGTATATTTCACTGATGAAGGCAGAGCATTTATGCAAAGCCAGAAATCCAGGATTTGAAATTATCTTATTATTTTTACTGGTTTATTTGGTCTTCGTCTTCGCTAATCGTGCCTTGCGGACATTTATTGTGGTTTTGGAGTCAGGATTTGACTGCTATTTTTTCAGCGTGGCGGTATCTCTTGATACCCTGTATTATAATAATTATATATATATATATATATGTATATATATTCATAAACAAGATCGAACACATGCACACGGTATGCGTGTTGTTAGTTTGTGGGTCGTCTGCGGTTTTTAGACGTAAGAGAATATATTTTCTATACGCCTGGTGTAAAAATCACCTGACAGTAAGTCATAGTCAAGCGAGACAACTCAGATAGGTCCCTTCTCAGAGCGACAGACATCGATGTTTCGTCATTGTTTTGACTTACCAATGCTGCAGACCGAACAAAGTCCTCAGCAAACCATATCACCGACTGTAACTATAGGCTAAATGGTTTAAACACCATCTGCTGGCATGTCCAAACATTTCGTGCCACGGAAAAAATTCAAATATGAATTGGAAGCAGCTTGAGGTGTTCGATCTTGTTTATATTCTCGAGCTGCTTCTAATTCATATTTGAATATATAGGCGCAGGAGTGGCTGTGTGGTAAGTAGTTTGCTCACCACCCACATGGTTCCGGGTTCATTCCCACTGCGTGGCACCCTGGGCAAGTGACTTCTATTATAGCATCAGGCCGACCAAAGCCTTGTGAGTGGATTTGGTAGACGGAAACTGAAAGAAGCCCGTCGTATATATATATATATATATATATATATATATATATATATATATATATATATATATATGTATGTGTGTGTGAGTGTGTGTGTGTGTGTGTGTGTGTTTGTGTGTGTGTGTGTGTGTGTGTGTATGTATGTTTGTGTGTCCCGTAACTTAGCGGTTCGTCAAAAGAGACCGATAGAATAAGTCCTGGGGTCGATTTGCTCGACGAAAGGCGGTGCTCCGCATGGCCGCAGTCACATGACTGAAACAAGTAAAAGAGTAAAAGAGTATATACTTATATATTCTTTTTATTCTTTATTCTTTCATTTGTTTCAGTTATTTGACTGCAGCCATGCTGGAGCACCGCCTTTAGTCGAACATATCGAGCCTAGTATTTATTCTATTCGTTCTTTTTTGCTGAACTACTAAGTTACGGAGATGTAAACACACCATCATCGGTTGTCAAGCGATGGGGCGGGGGGAAAACACACACACATATACACGACAGGCTTCTTTCAGTTTCCGTCTACCAAATCCATTCAAAAGTCTTTGGTCGACCCGGGGCCATAGTAGGAGACATTTGCCCAAGGTGCTATGCAGTGGGACTGAACCCGGAACCATGCGGTTGGTAAACAAGCTACTTACCACACAGTTACTCCTGCGCATATGTATATATGCACACACATCATAAGGCTACCGTAATACAGGGTATTAAGACCATACACGCAGTGTAGGATTCTACACATTTCGATGTACAACTTTGAACTCCTCCTCATAAATATATTTATTCATTTATCAGTTAGCAATCTACACACGAGTTAAGTCTATTTCAGCAGGTTTACTGAGAATGGTATTATGACTTGCTTCATTATAAGAAGCAAGCGGGTAGCATACGATGTACGCATGCGTATACGGTTTCTTCGAACAGTAGCACTATGCCGTTGCTCATGCGCGTGCATACACACACACACACACACACACACACACACACACACACAATTCCTATTATTTCAAATCGTCAAAGACATTTTATGGAGGTGACTGGCCGTTAAGGATTATATATATCTATGACCCGAGTCGATTGTAGTGTTTATGTATAGAGGTACGTCGTACATTTATATGTAATAATGTAATGTTTGTCCGTCGTTGTCGACGATGACCAGGACATTACATGGGAGAAGGCGTGCTCGGAAGTTTCTGCTGCAGGTCGAGCACTGGTGGTCTGCTAGGAATAAGGGCTCTGGACTTGCACAGCTCACGTTTTCTATGTACTCCTGCGATCCTATTCTGTTCGTAAGTGGTGGCACCTCTGTTGGTGCAGCTACACCAGACAGGGCGTTCCAATGCCTACATTTCTAAGGTGTCAGGGTTGATCTGAAAGCACTTCAGTGAGGCTTTGAGTATATCTTTGAAGCACTTTTCGTGCCCATATTGTGTGCGTTTGCCTCCTACCAATTCGCTGAAAAACAGTCTTTTGGCTAATCATGTGTCAGGCATTCTAACAAGGTGGCCTGCCCACTTGACCTACGTTCTCCTCAGCAGAGTGTAAATGCTTGCTAGATAATTTTCAACA
>NC_142933.1:36348038-36400538 GCF_046866305.1 Octopus bimaculoides | reverse complement strand
ATAACATTGAAGAAATACAGAGAGAACGCAATATAGATTGGATATGTAATTTTAAGTTGAATAATAAGCCTGCAGTATAATATCCATAGGAGATAATTTGTTTTATTACAATATCTTTTGGAATAATTAACGTGTGCAAAAGACAGAAAACAAAACTTGCAAGAGTATAACTCTGAGTGTGAATATTTTGCAATGGAGAAGGTAAATGACACAAGTTAAAAGTGAATGTAAATTGAAAAAATTAAGTCTAAGATCTGAAATAAGAACTTAAGATACAACAATGTAAAATAATTACGGAGATGTACTTGCATAGCAAGCGACCTGATCTGAGATCGTGTGTGCTGGAACGAAAACAATTGCAGCGTGTAAGGTGTTTATAAGCCATTTAAGAAACGCACAAAAACCGTTAGATTCATTTCAACATTTAAGTTTAATTTGCCAAAATATTTTCGAAAATATTTTGGCAAATTAAATTTAAATGTTGAAGTGAATCTAACGGTTTTTGTATGTTTCTTAAATGGCTTATAAACACCTTCCATGCTGCAAATTTAAAATAAACGATCTTGTAATCGATTTGAAATAGTATCTAAACATTCTTGTAAGAAATGAAGGAAAAGTGATTACTCAAGAAGATTAATAGGATACGAGAACTTGGAAAACTAAACTTGGAAAACTGTCAGTAAGGCTCCAGCTTGATTTTAGGTAGCCGCTGGACTGCTGCATTGCAAAGTAATAGCTTTCTCTAAAGCGATCACCTGGTAGAATGGTCACCAAGCCGGGCAAAATACTTGTCTGTCTTTGTGTTCTGAGATGAAATCTCGCTGAGGTCGACTTTGCATTTCATCCTTTTGGAGTCGATAAAATAAGTACCAGTTGATAACTGGGGTTGATGTAATCGACTTAGCTCCCCCGAAATTGCTGACCTTCTGCCAATGTTTGAAACCAATATAAAAGTTTTCTCTGTTGTGCTGTTCTGTTTAATCCAAATACACACACGTACACGCATTCTCACACAGGCGCACCCACATGTACACGCGTGCGCGCGCGCACTCACAAAAATGCATGCATCTACACGTACACACACAAGCATATACATACACACGCACATGCGCAACACACTTGAGTCTAATATACATAATAGTGCACAGAAATCTTTTAATCTGCTGAGGTTATCGCTGCAGTTTGAAAACAAAGCTCTCTTTAGTTGTGTTTGAAGCTGAACAAGTATTCAACAAAGATAACTTTTATAATATCAGTTGATTCAAATTTTTGAAATGTTAAGACAATACATTTTTGGAATAGACTTTTATATCTTCTTAGAGAAGCTAGTAGCTCGATTAGAATGATTAGAATATTCATGAGAGGATGAGTGTAGTATCAACAATGAGTAAAGGAATGTATAATATACTACATGTTATATGTAATATATATTAATTTCACTGTGTACCCTAAGTAGATGTACTCCTTTGCATTCTCGATTTCATCGTTTCCCACCTCAATTGGGCCTTGTGCTACATCTTCCAGCCGCATATATTTTGTTTTCATGCGGTTCATTTCGAGGGCTACTGCTAGGCTATGAGTGCCTAGTTCTGTCAGCATGGCCTGCAAATAGTCTGTGGTTTCAACGATGAGTACAATGTCACCTACGAATCAGGAGTGTGTTAGTTGCTCGTCTTTGACCCTCACGTCTTCTGTCTAGTTAATGTCCCTGATTAACATTTCTAGACGTGTGATGAAGAGCTTTGGAGTTGTGGTATCTCCTTGCTGGACACCCTTCTCAATTGGAAACCTTACTGGTGGTGATAGCAAAGCTATATTTGTTGTGCATCCAGAGTTCGCATCTCTTGGCAGTTTGATGTATTGCGCCTCGACACATTGCATTTCCAGGGATTTCAACCCTGCATTCAACTCGACGCTATGAAAGGCTTTTTCTTAATCAACAAAAGCGATGCGCAGAGGAAACAGCGATGCGCAGAGGAAACAGCGATGCCCAGAGGAAACAGCGATGCGCAGAGGAAACAGCGATGCGCAGAGGAAACTTGTATTCATTCGCTTGTTCTATGAACTGTATTCGAGTGGCCTGTCGTACTACTATAGTACGAACTATATTGACCGAAATATGGATGCTGAAACCTCAAAGAGAATAATGGCGTGATGGGAGGCGTTTACCTCAATAAAAGATGTACTCATATCAAAGACAACACCATAGATACCAGGCTCTTCAATAGCACCGCCCTACCTGCACTCTTATACGCAACTGAGACCTGAGCTATTACGAAGAGGATAGAACATCGATTGACAACGACGCAAAAGGGCCATGAAAAGAGCCATGTTAGGAATGTCATTACGAGATCATATTCGAAGTGAGATATTTCGAGAACGAAACAGAGTGGATGGTGTGATCTCACAATACGTAAAGCACAGAAAAGACTCGCAAGACGGATTCTTCAAACCGAGCAAATCAGCAGGAGACAATGGATAAACTGAAAATGAGACAGTTGGATAGGTTTATCACGCTTAGGAATCAAGCCGGAAAATCTAATGATGGTTGTTTCTGATAGGACCCTATGAAGGAGGTACTTGAGAACTCTACCCACATGACCCTCCTGGAAATAGTGGGCGGAGAAGATGGACGGTGAAAGCTGATTCAGCACCTAGCACAGATATCAGTAAAGTAACTGACTCTACTCACAGCTCAACTGTCAGCTGTAATAGTGATACAGTATATAGCAGTCTCAGCTATGGAAGTGACTCATTACACAGGCCAGTCATAAGCTAAGAAAGAATTAACACATTACACAGCTTAACCATGAGCGAAATAATTGACTCAATATACAGCTCACCTTTGTGTTGAAAATGCAACTCAGAATACATTTGAGTGGTCTTTTATAAAGCTGAGTATTAATAGAGCTCAATTCTCTTTTACTAATCTCAGTCGATGAAGAGATTAAACGTACAGTGAAAGCAAAGTGATTTTAGCAACGAATTCTTTGATTCTACACTTTGTTGTTATCGCCTCTTAAATCTATTCGAGCTGTTTACATACTCCATAACACAATAGCGTTAATCCAATTAGATTAATATATGAATGATAGGAAATGTCTTGTGGGAGTGTGGACATCTGGTTGTCGTGTGGCTTATAAATATATTAGATTAAGTATAGAGATACAGTGGGGCTGTAGAGGCAATGAAGAAACAGAAGTGAGAATAGGAGGCGATAGTAAGAGAAATAGATATCTGAGCAGAAGAGAGGAAGGAAGAGGAGGAAAGCAAAGAAGTTGGAAATGAGGAAGAGAAAGATAGAATTGGTTTTGTTATTGTTGGTGTTGTTGTTATCATTATTATTATCATAATTATTATTGTTAGCATTACTATTAGTAGTAATACAAGTAGAAGTAGCTGAAGGAGAAAAAAAAGAGAAAACGGGATGTTGGATAAGAAACGTGGTATTTGTGTGTGTCTGTGTGTGTACACGCGCGCACATGAGTATACATGTTTATATATATATATATATAAACACTCATACATATATATATAAATATGTGTGTATGTATGTATGTTTGTATAAATACATACACACACACACACACACACACACACACACACACACACACACACATATATATATATATATATATATATATATATATATATATATATATATATATATATATATATATATATACATAGGGCAGACGTGACCGTGTGGTAAGTAGCTTGCTTACCAACCACATGGTCCAGGGTTTAGTCCCACTGCATGGCACCTTGGGCAAGTGTCTTCTACTATAGCCTCGGGCCGACCAAAGCTTTGTGAGTGGATTTGGTAGATGAAATCTGGAAGAAGCCCGTCGTATATGTACACACACACACACACACACACACACACACACACACACACACACACATATATATTTATATGTGTGTGTGTGTGTGTGTGTGTGTGTGTGTGTGTGTGTATACTTGTGCGTCTGTTTGTCCTACATCATCGCTTGACAACCGATGCTGGCGTGTTTGCGTCCCTGTAACCTAGCGGTTCGGCAAAAGAGCCCGATAGAATAAGTACTAGGCTTACAAAGAATAAGCTCTGGGGTCGATTTGCTCGACTATAAGGGCGGTGTTCCAGCATGGCTGCAGTCAAATGACTGAAACAAGTAAAAGAGTAAGAGTATATATATATATATATATATATATATATATATATATATATATATATATATATATATATATATATATATATATATATATATATATATATAAATTCAATAATAGGATGAATTCTTTTACAAGAATTTATCAAGTAGCTAGCATGAAAAACCTCATAAGGGAAAAAATCCATAATTTATTCCCAAAATATATTTATTTATATAAGGGCATTACTAACGAGCCATTAAAGATGTGTAAAGGAATTATCTTTGTTCTTATCATTTGGTATATATATGTGTTTGTGTGTGTATGTGTGAGTATGTCTTTGCATGAATGTATATACATACGTACGTACATACATACATACATACATACATACATACATACATACATACATACATACATATATTATATATACGCACACATATACATATAGAGATTGATAGATAGAAATATATGTGTATATGCATGTATGTATATACATAAACACAAATATGTATACACTTCACAGCCGCCGTTACGACCTCGATAAGTTATAGTAATTTAGAAAGTTATATATTCCTGTAATAAAATCATATATAATACCAAAGCCAAAAGAACAGTGGCAGAGACATTTGTCATGAAAATGAAAATATATGTACCACAACCAAAGAAGATTTTTTGTCAGCTACCTATCGAATATAATCGTTATTTCGACACCATATACATATATCTATGTATATATGTCTTATAGTAGCTAAGTACAGAGTCTGGGATATAACTACGTACTGGCATTCCGAAATAGGGCACATCGTGACAATAATGGTTTCCTTCATAATATTTCTGTAATAATAATGATATCTAAATTTAGTATTCTGACATAGACTGTAAAATTTTGATAGAAGTGGTTAAATTGATCCAGTATATATTTGATTAGTATTTGTTAAGTTGATCGCGGAAAGACGAAAGGTAAATTCGACATGGACACGATTTGCACAAAGAACTTATGTTAGATAATTATCCATATATTACTTATTCAGTTAATTCACCCCCGTTAACAATGATTTCCGCTTCTGTAATTCTCCTTCAAGCACATTTTCCCATCAAAAGAATATTTTAAAATTATTTGCTACATTGATAATTTAAGAACAACTATGTGATATGTTATATATTGTAATGTGGCTTATGCCTCTTTTTCTCTCTACGAAGATATTGCATATTAAACATGGAGTTTATATTTGTCTATACAAGCAGTAAAATCTATCGACATACTCTACAAATGGCTAAAAATCTATCGTTATATTCTGTAATGCAGTCTTGTAGTATTATGCTGTAACAGAAAGTTACCACAATATGTGGTACAATACGATATTAAATATTATTGTATAATAAACACGTGTATCAAAGCGTAATATTACTAAGCAACAGAGCTTTGTTAATATGAAAGAAGTTCTATGACTATGTTGTGTGTGTGTGTAAAATGGTTTCGAGGATATGTGATGACAGCAAGATGTACAAAGTCGGTAGTTATGGCAGCAGAATTAATAATGACAGTGGTTGTGTTGGTTACCATAGAGATGACAGAATCATTGATATAAAACTAACGCAGATGATCATCGTAATAGAAGTTTCCTAGACTCAGCTGGTGAGTGCATCCATTATAATATTACAACAACAACGATTTTCCTGAAGGAGAGAGAAAAAATCCTTTTAAGAATTAGTTGGTAAATGAAACGCCACATCCGCGAGATGGGAACCATCTTGTAGATTCGAACCAAATGCGAGTACTATTATTGTTGTTGCTTTGTTTTATTAGGGTTGGACAAGAATGAAGCTCCTTGTTTTCTTTTGAAGTGGCATTTATCGATTATTACTCTCTTCAATACAAAAGTATTTTGAAATAAGACATTAATTGACCTGCCGGAAGGGAGACCATTTTGAATGTTGGCAATATTTTTTCATCATTATTTCAGTTTACCAATATTTTTTCATCATTATTTCAACAAGATTTTACTGATGAAAAACTCCAGTCTCCTGGTATAAGAGCATACATTAGAAAAAATATCGTTAAATGTTTGCGGGATTCGTATTCTGAATAATAGTTACTGTTAAACGAACCTACTGTGTTGATGGAGATATATCACTTCGTAGAGCTTAATTGTTCTAGCTACCAACTTATCTATCTATCTATCTATCTATCTATCTATCTATCTATACCTATTTATCTTTCTACCCATTACCCTCATACATACATACATACATACATACATACATACATACATACAGAAACATGGCTGGAAATATATATATATATATGTACACACACACACGATACACACACACACACACACACACACACACACACACACACACACACACACACATATATATATATATAGATATATGTATATGTATGTATTATGTATGTATATATACATACATGCACATATATATACATATATATATGCATGTATACACAATCATACGCATACGTATGTAAAAGTGCATATATGAACGCGTGTTCCCCTGTGTGTGTGCGTGTGTTGTGTGTGTGTGTGTGTGTGTGTGTGTGTGTGTGTGTGTGTGTGTGTGTGTGTGTGTCTATGTGTCTGTGTTTGTGCATCTCAATGCCTGTATGCGTTATTTATTATTTATCCACACCATAGCTTCAGGCAAATGTTCAAGTGGGTAGCAACGATCATCAGAAGAAATAAAGAAGTTGTTCCCCATACTTTACATGTACTGAGGATTATTTCTAACCAATCAAATATCCCTGATAGGTTTTATAAATATAAATACTTAATCGTGCGTGAAGTTGATTATGAATTTGTATGTATGAGGAATGTGGGCACATACGTTTGGCGCTTGGCGAGAATAGATTTTACAGGAGGGCGAGAATAGAAAGCGTGCATGATGGTGGTGGGGAGCGATATATGATGGTGTACACGCATCTATAAAAGTCTATATTTTTCTTAGTGTTTGTATTGAAGTATGTTTTACCTTTGACTTATTTCAGACGATTAAACGACCTAATCGAGCCCAGCGCTTACATTTTTAAAAAAATTAGCACTTAGTCTATCGTATTTTTTTCCTTGCTGAACCGCTACGTTACGGTAACGTAAACTAACGAACACCGGTTAATTTGTCAAGTGGTAGAAGGGGGTAAATTACTGAGATACATGTACGTACACACACACACACACACACATTCACGCGTGCATATATATATATATATATATATATATATATATATATATATATATATATATATATATACCCACATACACATGACTGGTTTCCACACAGCTTTTGTCTGCCAAATTTACTCACAAGGCATTGGTCAACCCGGGGCTATAGTAGAAGGCATTTTCTCAAGGTGCTGCAAAGTGGGACTGAAACCGAAACCACGTGCCTGTCGAGTGAAATTCTTAACCACACAGCAGTACCTGCGCCTATGTCTTCTGGAGATTAATCTACAATGAATAGCTAAGACGTCTGGCAATGCATCTTATTAAAAGATATTAAAATAAACTAATATTACACATGTAATAACACAGACACCGTCCTTTTCTTAAGAACTAAGAATTAGCTAAATGTAGAAATGCTTATTTGAAGAATATGTAGAAATGGTTGCATATAGTATAATTCTAAGTGGTGAATATATATGATTACAAAAGAACGAATAAGGCGGCAAGTTGACAGAATCATTAGTTCGTGAGATTCCCTGATAAGCGTAATTTTTTCCGGCTCCTTAATTTCTGAATTCAAATTTCGCAAAGGCCGTCATTTCTTTTTATCTTTTCGAGGTCGATAAAGCAAGTATCAGTTGAGTACTGAGGTTGATGTAATCGACTAAAGTCTTCACACTGAACTTTCTGGCTTTGTGCCAAAATTTGAAACCATTATGACAACTTAGAATTGTTCATGTAAAGGTTAATGTAATCCAGGTGAGTTGAGATTTTAAGGTAGTGAGCACTTTTCCCAAAGCTCCCGTCAAGAGGTGCACTGGGGGTAATTGTTAACCAAAACAACATTACTCCTTGAGTTTTTCAACCGTATTTATTTACAACGGAGTCAAGTAAATATTTGGTATCTTAAAACGTGGTTATGTCAAATTGTTATATAATAGATATGAATACATGTAATGTTCGAAGAATAGTTAGCTTGTATAAAAGTCAATAATAGTCTTAATGATTCTTTGTAATCAGGAAATATATCGAGAAGATAAATGAGTAATTGTTCTTTTGATAACGTACTAAGAGTTCAGAGACGGTATGTGAGGGTTTGTTAACCTATCTTTATGAAGTGTATCGTATCTTGACCAGGTCAACAAATTAAAGGCCATCCTCTGTAGAGTAGAAACATCACAGGATTAGAATTCCAAACTGATAGTTCAGGTATCATTCACTGTTCATGTTCTTATTTGAGTATAAGACGGCGAGCTAGTGGAGACGTTAGCACGCCGGGAAAAATGCTTAGCGGCATTTCGTCCGTCTTTATGCGTTGAGTTCAAATTCCGTCGAGGTCGACCTTGCCTTTATCTTTTTGGGGTCGATAAGTAAGTACCAGTTGAGCACTGGAGCCGATTTAATCGATTTACTTTCCCACCAAATCCACCACACACACACACACACACACACACACACACACACACACACACACACACACACACACACACACACACACGCACACACACACACACACACGAACGCACACACACACACACACACACGCACGCACACACACACACACACACACACACACACACACACACACACACACACATGCAAACATACAAAAATGGTTGACCTTGGGCCAATATTTGCAACCGATATCAGAGTTGAGTATTTAAATATTGGTGGACTGATGCAGAGAGGTAGAATGGTAGAGGGTATTGTATTAGTAGCGGAGAACGGATTGGTACCGGGGGGGGGGGGGGCGGTTGATTCAGACACGATGGGGAATTGGTACAGGGTAATAGGCTAGCATTGGGAGAGGGATTGGTAATACTGTTAATTTGTTGAGGAACAGGTATCGCGGTGTTTAGTTGCTTTACATCCCTATAAGAGGATGCTCCTATAAGAGGAGCTTGTTTCCTTGCAATGGACATATATATATATATATATATATATATATATATATATATATATGTAGACTTACTTGAAATGGATGCATCGCATTCAATTAAATAATAAATAATAACATTATTTGCATTATTTACATTATTTACATTCGAGGGATATTTGTTCTCATCTTGTTTTTTGTTAACACAACGTTTCGCTTGATATACTCTTCAGCCTTCTTCAGGTGTCTTGGGGAAATTTCGAACCTGGGTTCTCATTCCGAAGGTATTTTTCGATGGTATTATTATTATTATTATTATTATTAGTATTATTATTATTATTATTATTATTATGGCGTAGTGGTTAAGAGCGTGGGCTACTAACCCCAAGATTCCGAGTTCTATTCCAAGCAATGACCTGAACAATGATAATAATAACAACAACAACAACAACAACAATAATAATAAACATCGAAAAATACCTTATGAATAAGAACCCAGGTTCGAAATTTCCCCAAGACACTTGAAGAAGGCTGGAGGTTATATCAGCCGAAACGTTGTGTTAACAACAAACAAGATGAGAACAAATATCCCTCGAATGTAGATAATGTAAATAATGTAAATAATGTACATAATTCCTCATCTCTTAAATATAGAACTGAATAAATAATAAATAATATTATATATATATATATATATATATATATATACACACATGTATATATGGATACAGGACGTGATCAATAGATCAAATAACATGAAATACGCAAACAACGAGAAAAATATGGAAAGCAGGACAAGTAAACACAGGAAAAGGGCTCTTTATCAGTTGAGACAGCCAACAACTAATGAGGGGTACTTTTGGTGCGTTTACTTGTCCTGTTTTCCATAATTTTTTCCTTGTTTGCATATTTCACTCGTTTTTTCCCCTCTTTGTATACGTATTTCATGTTATTTGCACCGTTGGTGACGTCCTGTACCCATACATGCACGTATGTGTATCTGTATACATATATATATATATATATATATATATATATATATATATATATATATATTTACATATTATATATTATTATTATATATATATATATATTTACATATTATATATTATTATTATTATATATATATATATATATATATATATATATATATATATATATATATATATTTACATATTATATATTATTTATTATATATATATTTATACACACGATGGGCTTCTTTCAGATTCCTTGTACCAAATCCACTTACAAGGCTTTGGTTAACCCGAGGCTATTGTAGAAGACACTTGTCCAAGGTGCCACGCTATGAGACTGAACCAAAGATCATATGGTTGAAAAGTAAGCTTTTTTCTAATACGTCATGACATCTGTGACAGGACAACGGACAGAGAAATAGTTCGAATATTAAACTTAATGATAGAGGGTATTGTATTAGTAGCGGAGAACGGATTGGTACCGGGGGGGGGGGCGGTTGATTCAGACACGATTCAGACACATGTAATTAGCTGGCAGAATCATTAGCACATCGGCAAAATGTTTATCGGCATTTCGTCCGTTTTCTGGGTTCAAATTCCGCCGAGGTTGACATCGCCTTTCATCCTTTCGATGTCGATAAAATAAGTACTTGCTGGGCACTGAGGTTGATGTAATTAACTTAACCCCTCGCCCAACATTGCTGGCCTTATGTGCCAAAATTTGAAACTAATATTAAACTTTGATATCACCACAATAATTCGTCGTAACAACCAGAAAAAAAAGCTGTATATTGAACCTACAATGTTCACTTTCTATGCATTTACTGCACAAGCATTTTAATGAGTACAAACAAAAAATACACAACAAAACCGTTTTCCCCAACGTGAAAGGTTGACAAGTTAATTCTACAAGAAAAAAAGTAAAGAAAAAAACTACATATTTTCACCTCTTTCGAAGGATATATATATTCCCCATTTCAAACACTATACATTAATTTTATGTCATTTTCGAATACAATATTATTAAATTTCACAGATTTTTTCCAAAATAAACAATACTGTTTTGTTGCTTGAGCGAGTATATGAAATATATTTTCTTAAGATCAAACATTATATATTCCTTAAAATTTTTCATTAAATATTCAGAAAATAAAACATATCACGATAATTTCCAAACCAAAAATTGCCAGGTTTTAATATATGACGCTGCATAAATTAAAAATAATGTTTGAAAATTCTTTGTTGTGTAGCGTGTGTTGTGTAGGTGTAGTCAGGGTGATAGAACTGTGCAATTGCACATCTTTTGGAAGGCATTATTGTGTTGTCAGCAAGTTCGTTTCACAACCAAGAGGTTTCGAGATCGATTTCACTGCACAACACTTTAGGTAAATGTGTGTTTAACTTGGTTGGCGGAGTAATCTCTGCAGTTGCGTTACTCGACATGGTGCGTTGCTCGGAGATCAGGGAGTTTCTCAATTCCAGTCACTACTTCTACGCAGTGAGAGGTCACAGTTCCGGTACTATAGACATGTAATTAGAATGTCGAAGGAAAGAATCACAAAACAAGGCAACCGGCAGGAGACCTAGTGGTAGACCAAGAACGAAACTGATGCTATCCATAGCTCAGTTGGTCACGCTGGAAAGTCTAATGGCGGTTGCTTCAGATAGAACCGCAAGGAAAAGGTGTCTGAGAACTCTACTTTTACGACCCTCTTAGGAAAAAAAGGACGGAGAAGATAGATGGATGGATAAGCGCGCGCGGTTATTCATCTGTATATATATATATATATATATATATATATATATATATATATATGTTGTTGACACTCCGTCGCTAACGACGTCGAGGGTTCCAGTCGATCCGATCAACGGAACAGCCTGCTCCTGAAATTAACGATTCACAGACACGTGTACCCTTGACGTAGTTCTCGGGGATATTCAGCGTGACACAGTGTGACAAGGCTGGCCCTTTGAAATACAGGTACAACAGAAACAGGAAGAAAGAGTGAGAGAAAGTTGTGGTGGAAGAGTACAGCAGGGTTCGCCACCATCCCCTGCCGGAGCCTCGCGGAGCTTTATGTGTTTTCGCTCAATAAACACTCACAACGCCCGGTCTAGGAATCGAAACCGTGATCCTATGACCGCGAGTCCGCTGCCCTAACCACTGGGCCATTGCGCCTCCACACACACACACACACACACACACACACACACACACACACACACACACACACACACGCACACACACACACACACACACACACACACACACACACACACACACACACACACACATATATATATATATATATATATATATATATATATATATATATATATATATATATATATACATATATATATATATATATATATACACATGTAGATATATGTATGTCCTCTGTTAGAAGGTAGGAGTTCGTTCCCCTGCTTGTAATATATATTAGAGTGCAGAATGTACCGATAACCAGCTGGCGGAGACTCTGCCTGGGGTTAAATGGTAGTAACGTCGAACATCCATACTGATGTGGCGATAAACATTATTCTTAGTATAGTTACTACTTTCATCTCTTACTGAGATTTTCTAACTAGCTACTTTGCTTGTTAATGTATATATATACACCTGCTTTTATTTAAGCATATGTAATAAACTCGTGTTGTGTAAAAAGGTGTAACTTAGCGATTCGGCAAATAGGTTTCTATAAAATAGATAACAAGCTGAAATAAGTACTGAAGTTGCTGCTGCATATGTCTATATCCTAGCCTGCACCTGCCCAAGAAATAATAGTAATTATGTCCTGACGTCATACAAAGTCTTACAAAACTGATACATTTCATACATTTAAGCTAATAAAAAATAGATACTTTCAAGAGAATCTACGATTCTCTCGTTGGTAACGTTCTCAGAAGGTATGCTGTTCTTGAGATAGAAATGAACTGTTGAGAAGTCGATCTAAGTGTCCTGTTCTGCAAAACGCCCTATGTTTTATCCGCTCACCAATTCATTCTCTAAATTCACATAAAGGTGTTATTTTTTTTTAGTAGTAATCCGAGTTCTGATGTTTATGCAGCCCTCGTTAGTTGTACAACTCTTACCAGAAACACTTCTGAAGTATTCGAGCATCCAAACACAAATTCTGTTCAAATTATCATTCAGTTCACATGACAGCTGCTGGCTTAACGCCATTGGCTACCAAGCAACATAATTAAGTGGTTAACCATTGACAATGTCTTTCTTCTAATTTCTAAGAACCCACTTCTCTCTAGATTCAGCTTTAACAGCATTCGTTAAATGACTCTTAAAAAGGGTTGCTAAATTTTGATAAAATCCAATATACACTAACAGAGATGTCAATGCGCAGATTAGCGAAGAATAACAGCGTATCTAACATATCATTCCATTCTATAAACTTAATTTTACAGCTTTTTAAACTAAAAACTAATGTGGATATCAATGACTTAACTGTCGATCACCAGCACGCGCAAATGTATTATTTAATATAATACTTCATAAAGAGAAAACAACAGAGCCGACTTAAATGTCAAGATGTTTGAGATTATTAATACGACAATAGATTTTCAGTCTATCTCAACTTTTGAAATGAAGCATGTTTTAATATTTAGAGCTTCACAAGGTGGCGAGCTGGCAGTAACGTTAGCACGTCGGGCGAAATGCTAAGCGGTATTTCGTCTGTCTTTGCGTTCTGAGTTCAAATTTCGCCGAGGTAGACGTTGCCTTTCATCCTTTCGGGATCGATTAAAAAAGTACCAGTTACGCACTGAAGTCGATGTAATCGACTTAATCCCTTTGACTGTCCTTGTTTGTCCCCTCTACGTTTAGCCCCCTGTGGGCAATAAAGAAATAAATATTTAGAGTTTCACAAGGCGGTGAGCTGGCAGAAACGTTAGCACACTGGGCGAAATGCTTAGCGGTATTTCGTCTGTCTTTATGTGCTGAGTTCTTTCGGGTTCGATAAATTAAGTACCAGTTGCGTACTGGGGTCGTTCTAATCGACTGCCCTCCTCCTCCAAAATTTCGGACGTTGTGCCTAGAGTAGAAAAGAATATTTAGAGTTTCACTACATGTCGATCGGATTGATGTTTCATCATCATCAGGTGTCTTATTCTCGGATATGTACATGGTCCGGGCTAGTTTCAAATTGGAACCGTTATATCTAAATTAATTGTAGTAAAGATGAGGTTAATATTTCGAAGTATAATCAGAATATCAACCTAGTCCTAAAAAAGAAAAGAAAAAGAAAACTGCGGAAATGCTATAGTTTCAAATGACTGAGCCATGTCATTGATTTAATGTAAACAGATTTGTATTTAAGGTGTTTATTGTGAGAAAAACATCAGATATTTTGTTAGAAGTGATTGTTATTTTAACTAAAGTATAAGAGAAACTTCAAGTAATTATTTTCAGTTTTATGTTTCAGAGAATTGTTTCGTATTTTAAATCACCTGGAAAACGGATTCCATTCTTTCCGGAATTCTCTGCTAGAATACAATCATTGCACATTGCACTTAATGGACCCCTTGACCCTCTTTTGTTAATCTTTCGAGAGAATAAATACTGATGAATTAAAATGGTGCATTAGAAGCTGTCATTTATTTCCCTTCAGAGGTCCTACAAAAAAAGATCTCGAGTTGATTGAAGGCAATGCACTAAAGGAACCAGAAAAATATTAGCGAATGAAATTACTTTGTAATCATTGACAAAACCGATCTACAAAAGCACTTAGGTTCTTTTCCCGAGATATAATAACAGCTAAAAGATCAATGCTGAGTGATGAGAACGATTCGAATTCGCTGTGATTTTCCGAGACGTCAATATTATTCTTCTCGCGCATTATAATACTCAGACTCATTCATTGATACGAGAATATCGATGACCAACTTATCAGTTCAGTAGAGGTAGTGTAGAGCAGCTGATAGCAAGAACTTGTTACAGCGTAATCTACCTAGGCTAAGTCATTTGGTGCGATTAATATTTGGTTAGATGAGAAAATTGAAAAAGAACAATTATAGGAACAAGATGAATATTTCTGGATGGTTACTTTTGTGTGTGAATATGTGTATGTGAGTATGTGTGTATACATACATACATACATAGAGACACACTCAAACACACAGGCATATGCATGTGTGTGTGTGTATGAGCGTGTGTGTGTGTGTATGTGGGCGCGCGCGTGTGTGTGTAGGCAATTATTTTATCCCTTCTACTTCACTAACGAAAAAAATATAGATTCCAAGCAAGACGATTTTCTCCTTTGCCATAGAGCTGGACAGCGAATCATCTAAGAGATTACACACTCACACAATATCAGTGTTGCGTATTTAAATATTGGTGGACTGGTACAGGGGGTAGAATGATAGAGGGTATTGTATTAGTAGTGGAGAACGGATTGGTACCGGGTGGTTGATTCAGACACGATGGGGAATTGGTACAGGGTAATGGGCTAGCGTTGGGAGAGGGATTTGTAATACTGTTAATTTGTTGAGGAACAGGTATCGCGGTGTTTAGTTGCAACTCTTTCTGAGTTCTAATTTCGTAGAAATAAACTTTGCCTTTCATCCCCCAGAGGTCGATAAGAGGAAGAACCAATCTAATACAAGGGTTGATATACTCAACTACACCCACCCACTTAAATTTGAGGCCTCTTTCTCGTTTCTTTTTTTCACTTGATCCAGTCATTGAATGCAACCATACTGAGGTATCGCTTTGGACGGTTTAGGTGAACACATCTACCTCAGTACTGATTTGTTGAAGTATGGTATTTATTCTATCGGGGTCTAAATATTATATATTGAGTATTAAACAGTGAAAATTGGATGCTTTACATCCCTATAAGAGGAGCTTGTTTCCTAACGATATATATATATATATATATATATATATATATATATATATATAAATATATATATATAAACTTACTTGAAATGGATGCGTCGCATTCAAATAAATAATAAATAATATATATATATATATATATATATATATATATATATATATATATATATATACACACATGCATATATGGGTACAGGACATCACCAATAGAGAAAATAACATGAAATACGCAAACAACAAGAAAAATATAGATAAATAGGTAGGTAGGTAGAGGAAAGACTGTACTTGTAAGTTTTGTCTTGGATGAAGGGAGTGTAGACATAGCGTTTGTTCTAGCAGAAGGAATAGTGCCCTTAGCTTTTTTTCTTGAGGAAGAGCATGTACCCATAGTTTTTGTTCTAAGGAAAAGGATGTGCCCATAGCTTTTATAGGTCCCCATGGAGATCGACTCGGCAAATTCCCTCATAGACAGTTGCAAGTTGACTACCGTTAAAATATGGGGAAGTGGGGGGGGGGGAGGATTTTCTGAGGGCCGACTGTACACTTGAAAAGATTGAATGCAATGGTTATAGCAGAACCTGAGATACTGGACAATAATAATAGGTGACGAGAGGAGAAACGAGTAAGACTGAAGTGCTTATGTGAAGGTTGTATGAAACCAGTTAGCTTGGAAGAGTAGAGGCCCCTGTCGTAGCAGTAGAAAGGTTAGAGTGTCCTGATTCAGAGTTATTTACGTGTTGTGAACAGCCTCATTTCAATCAGTCTTTTACCTGCCTGATTATAAACTGTAATGTATATTGTTATCATATATTGAATTCTAACATGGGCTCAAAGCCAAAAATTTTGAGGTGGGGGGGAGCAGGATCGAATTAAATTGATCCAATATTTCATTGGTACTTTAGTTTATCGATCCCAAAAGGATATGAAAGAAGTCGACTCCTCTGTGAGCTGCATCTAGAACGTAAAGGAGCGTAGCTAAGTACCGCAAAGCAGTTTATTACGCCATTGTTTCTCATACTCACTGTCATTGATGTGGAAATAAAGATTTCTGAGATAGGTAAAAGACCACAAAATTTTAGGGTGTGATTTATCAGTTTAGTCAGCCCCTATACTTAACTGGTTCTTATTTTATCAGAGGCTTATTTCATTAGAGCAACGGGGACGTAAATAAGGAGTTTTAAAAAGTAAAGTTGGCCCATGAAATCTAAAATGAACTGAGAGAGCCGAAAGTGTTCCACAGGCAGATGATTAATATCATTCAGGATTGTAACCAACGTCAACATATGCGTCAGCAGTTGACATTTGATTGGAATTATAGACTTCAACCAATCTTCTAAAGTTCTTGAAAGATATTAATCGCAGTAGTTGTTTAAAACTTCTTCAGCCAGACGTTCAGTAAATGTCTTGGGGTGACATTAAAGACAGCTTAAAATTGTCGAAAATTAATTTGTCTGTGAATATTTAATTTCTTATAGCAGAGATACCAGTTAAACATGATACTATACTAGTTAGCAATCACTTATCTGCCATCTTGACAATAGACAGATGTAACGTTTATTTTATATACCTCCTTACAAAATGTAGTGATAGAAACATTGAGATGTAGCCACAGTAATATGTAGTCATATGGATTTCAAATTTTGGCACAAGACCAGCAATTTCGAGGAAGTGGGTAAATCAATTACATCGATCTCAATGTTTAACTAGTACTTATATTATAGATCACGTAGATAAAAGGCAAAGTCGACCTTGGGGGAATTTGAACTCAGAATGATAAAACAAAACGTCGCTGAGCTTGTTGCCCGGCGTTGCTAATGATTCTGCCAGCTGGCCGCCTGTTAATGCAGTAGTCAGATTAACATATGTATGTATGTATGTGTGTATGTATGTATGTATCAATCCATCCATCCACCCATCTATCTATCTATCTATCTATCTATCTATCTATCTATCTATCTATCTATCTATCTATCTGTCTGTCTGTCTGTCTGTCTGTCTGTTTATCTACCTACCTACCTACCTACCTACCTACCTACCTCTCTCTCTCTCTCTGTATATATATATAGATGTAGTTGTATGTACAACGTACCGTCAAAGCATGAGGGTAAAATTGAGAATAGCTTCAGACACATTGAGAAGGTTTTGACAAATCTGGACCAATACACCAATATACTCCTCCTGGGTGACTTCAGCCTCCCGAATGTTAAATGGCCTGAAGGCTACATCCTCTCTGGGATGTCACTGCATGAACAAAACCAAGCAAATCATTGCTAGAACTTTCTAGCATGCTGTACATGGAACAAGTGATACTCCAACCAACCTGGGAAAGCAATATTTTGGATCTCTGCTTCACAAACAATACGAACATTATCCATAATGTGAAGGTAACACCAACAACTCTTTCGGATCATAACATTATAGAATTAACCATGTATGGTCCAAGGCAAATTGCTGACATCCATTCTATCAGGAGGACTCAAGCCATATCCAACCTAAATTTCCACAAAGCAAACTGGAAATCAATCTGCAAAGAGATCCACAATCAAAACTGACCTGACAGCCTGTCTATACAAGACAATGATCTAAAACTGTGTCACTTTATGTCGACTGTGCAAGTTATATGCACCAAATGTGTGCCAGAAAGAAAAGCCAACATATATATAAATAGAATCCCCAGAGACAGGAAAATCCTTATGAGACACAGAACAAAGGTCTCAAACCAGTTGAATAGAGAACTGAAGGATAGTAAAAAGGCTAAATTAAGACAGACGTTGCTGGAAATTGAAAACAAAATTAAACTCTCCCATGAAAAAGAACGAGCAGAGAAGGGAAGAGAGCTGTAGAAAGCATAAAAATAAACCCCAAGGCTTTCTATAAATTTGCAAAGGAAACGCTACAGTACAGTACAAAATAGGACCCGTGCTCCAATTGAATGGCTCAATTACTGCGGACCCCAAAAGGATAAGTGAAGTGCTCAGTATACAATTTAAAGGTGTCTTCACCTATTCACTGAGTTACATGCAGATAAAAAAACTCAGAGGAAGATGTAATAGCAGCCATAGACGAAATGAGCTCAAACTCAGCAACCGGCCCCG
Organism: Octopus bimaculoides; assembly: GCF_046866305.1. Classification (NCBI taxonomy): domain Eukaryota; kingdom Metazoa; phylum Mollusca; class Cephalopoda; order Octopoda; family Octopodidae; genus Octopus; species Octopus bimaculoides. The sequence continues at coordinate 36,381,426 of NC_142933.1, read as the reverse complement.
ATGGTTTCCTAGCTATTCTCTTAAAGTCATGTAAACAGGAATTGGTGGGACCACTTCGGATACTCTTCCAGAGTTTCCTTGCAAATGGTAAACTTTCCAAAAAGCTAAAAAAGTTAAAAAGCTAAAAAGCAAAAAGTTAAAAGCTAAAAGAAGGCATTATATGCCCTATCCATAAGGGTGGAAGCAGAATAGAGGCCAAAAACTACAGACCCATACTCTGACTTCACATATCAGCAAAGTCATGGAGCGAATCGTCAGGAAGAAACTGATTACATTCCTAGAAGAAAATGACTTATAAGTGGGCAGAGCAAAACAATATGCAATTTAATGCTGAAAATTTTCAAGCACAGCGCTATAATATCACAAATGCTCCACAACCGGCATTTACAGAACCTGGAGGTACTGCAATCCCAGAGTCACAAACAGTGAGAGACCTGGACATCAGTATGTGTAATGATGCATCATTTCACATGCACATTGCCAAGTTGACAGCAAAGAGCAGACAACTGACAGGATGGATACTAAGGACATTCAGGACAAGAGATCAAGAAGTCATGTTGACTCCATGGAAGACCTTTGTTTTCAGCTCCGTAGACTACTGCTCTCAGCTGTATTCACCACACAGTGACAAGCTAACAGCGGAGCCTGAAGCAATCCAGCGTCACTACACTAAAAAGATTGCTACAGTCCAACAGATGAACTGCAGGGAGAGGCTGAAAGAACTACGACTAAACACTCTAAGCGCAGACGTGAGAGACATGTAATAATTTACATGTGAAAAATACTGGAAGGGCTTGTACCTAATTTTGGCATCAAATGTTATATGAATGCTCGTACTGGACGCCATTGCATAATACCGAAGGTACTGTCCAATGCATCTAATATATAAACCAGAGCTCTTCAATGCTCTGCCAAAATAATTGAGAAACTTACTCGATATAGATGTGGAAGTCTTCAAAAAGAAACTGAACTCTTTTCTATCCACAATACCAAAAGAACCAATGGCTCGACATGAGGCACAGTTGAGGGCAGTAGTGCCAAATTCCCTCATGCACCGGATGGGCCATCGACAATTTTGATGGGATCGCCTCAGTCGGAGGAGAGGAACCACAGAAGGATTGAAGAGATGGTACAAAAATAAAGAGTGAAAATAATCATGGTGGTGCTCCAGCATGACGACAGCCACCTGGCTGAAACACTTTTTTGGGGACAACCAGATCGAACCATCTCAAGTGTAACTGCCCGAAATGGTTGTGACTTCTGGGACTTGACTGATGAAAGAAAGCCAAGAATGACCCGTCTTTTTTTGTCTGTCCTAATTGTTGTTTCTCTTGTCCGCCTTCGTATCGTCTATGTGTCCGAATGTTTTAATGCCCTCTATTGCGTTTTTGTTCCATTTACATATATATACACACACACACACACTCACACACACATATTTTCGACGAACTTGCACGCAGTGTCTGCTAACCAAATTACTTCACAGTGCACTGGTCTGCTCAGGGCTATAGTTGAAGACAACTGCTCATGATGCCGCGCGGTGGGACTGAATCGGAAACCACGTGACTGCGAATCGAGTTTCATAGCCACACACCCATGCCTGTATCTGCTGACTTTCCTATGTTGATTTTTCTCTGCTTCACACGAACGACAGCTTTTAAGATTAATTAAAACAACCTGAACTGAAATCCCTGGAGAGATCACAAGAAAACTATATATTAGAAACGCAATGTTAGTTTGATTGCTTTTTTCTGTTGTCGTACTTAAATGATATCGTCACGAACGATTGGTGGTTAAAGAAAATGTAGCAAGATTCAACTGTCTTTTCAGTGTTTACTATATCATACGACTCTACGTTGGTATTAACGTTGTCTCAGAAGAAAAAAAAAAAGAAAAAGCATTGGTTCCTGATTTTTATAACAATTTATAAACTTCGACAGAACGTAAAATAATTATTTTATGCAAAGATACTTTTCAAATAAGATAAAACTGGAATATATATATATATATATATATATATATATATATATATATATATATACAGCGTGTAAATACTGAGCTGAAAAAAACCCCACACCTTCTAAACACAATCTAAAGCTGCCCGCGAAACTTGAACCCTCCCCGCCTGTAAACGTAGCAGGGGTTCTACAAATAGACCAAAACAGTCTATCGACTTTTTCTATCCATTTTAAAAACTTCTTTCTTAGCAACGACAGTTGTTTGTCGTTGATATTTTAAGAATTTATAAACTCCGAAAGAATGTGAAATACACGCTACTATCTATTTATACTGCTTCCTCATTTTTGTCTTAGTGTTGGTTTAGAACTTAATAGTCAAAGAAATATAGCGCATCATTGAGTGGTTTCTTCCTCATTAGAAAGAATTCCTTATCGCACGTTAATTGGTTATAATTTATAAGCTCATAACCAATACAACGATCAGTTCAAAGCTTTGTCAGTCATCTTATAATTGTTATTACCACCACTACTACTTCTTCTCCACAACGATAACCACCACTGCAAACTACCACCACCACTACTACAACTACTACGACTACCAAACTACTACTACTACTACTACTACTGCTGCTGCTGCTGCTGCTGCTGCTTAGCAGCTTTTCGCCTGCCGCTACGTTTTGAGTTCAAATTCTACCGAGGTCGACTTTGCCTTCCATTCTTTCGGGGTTGATAAACGAAGTACCAGTTACTGGTATCGATGTAATCGACTATTCCCCTACACCAAATATCGGGCCTTGTGCCTATAGTAGAAACGGTTATTATTATTATCATCACTAAGGCAGTGAACTGGCAGAGTCGTTAGCGCGCCTGGCGAAATGCTAAGCGGTATTTCGTCTGCCGCTACGTTCTGAGTTCAAATTCCGCCGAGGTCGACTTTGCCTTTCATCCTTTCGGGGTCGATAAATTAAGTACCAGTTACGCACTGGGGTCGATGTAATCGACTTAATCCGTTCGTCTGTTCTTGTTTGTTCCCTCTATGTTTAGCCCCTTGTGGGCAATAACGAAATAGGTATTTCGTCTGCCGCTACGTTCTGAGTTCAAATTCTACCAAGGTCGACTTTTGCCTTCAATCCTTTCGGGGTCGATAAAATAAGTACCAGTTGAACACTGGGGTTGATGTAATCACCTCATCCCCTTCCCCAAAAATGTTGCCCTCGTAGCAAATTTGAAACCATAGAAGTGGTGAGGTAGCAGAATCGTTAGCACACTGGGCGAAATGTTTAGGGATATTTCGTCTGTCTCCACGTTCTGAGTTCAAATTCGGCTGAGGTCGACTTTGCCTTTCATCCTTTCGGAGTCGATAAATTGAATACCAGTCAAGTACTGGGGTCGATTTGATCAACTTACCCCCTTTCCCCAAATTTCAGGCATTGTGCCTATAGTATGAAGGATTATCATTAAGGCAGCGAGCTGGCAGAATTGTTAGCACGACGGGCTTTAAAATGCTTCACGGTATTTCGTCCGCCCTTATGTTCTGATTTCAAATTCCGCCGAGGTCGACTTTGCCTTTCATTGTTTCAGGGTCGATAAGTTAAGTACCAGTGAAACACTAGGTCGATATAATCGACTATCCCCTCCCCCAAAATTTCAGGCCTTGTGCCTACAGTAGAAAGGATTATTATTATTATTATTATTATTATTATTAGTAGTAGTAGTAGTAGTAGTAGTAACAGTAGAAGTAGGTGATAGGGGGACAACCTCATTTAGAATTCGAACGAGGTAAATCATTTCCATGGTCCTTTGCATGTATGTGTGTATAAAAGCAAAAATACGCACACACACAGACACACACACATACATATATATGTATATATATGTGTGCGTGTGTGTATGTGTCTATATATATATATATATATATATATATATATACATGCTTTCGGTGCGAATGGGTTTTTTTTTATTATTTACAGGGTAAATAATAATAATGGCATTTTTTATATAAGCTTAAAGCTTATGGCGATCACCCTACAATGGCTAAGGAAAATAGTCTAATAAAGGGGCATATAAGCCCTCGATAGAAAAAAGAAGGCTTTCCTATCCTTTCCTACTCAGACCTATTACCAATTTTTTTAGGAGCGAGTAGCCACAAGACATACACCAGACATTCCATTCATTTCCCAGCTCAAAGGGGCGAACTCCGTTCTATGCTCGGGTCAGGGCATAGAACGGAACCCCCAATTTCAGTAGCGGGTCCCGACAGCATATGTTGGTTTACCCCCGCCGCATCATGCTGCTTCCGTACCCCTTTGAGCAACATCGAAATTTACTTACCCGTCCACAAACACTCTCCAAGCTTTCCTATCATTTGTAAATTCTCTTGCCTATTGCACTCCAACACTTCTAACCATCAAAGCTTTCCTCGTTCCGTCCATCCACACAAACCGAGGTCTGCCTCTGGTTCTGCTGCCTACCACTTCAGCCTTCATCCTCCTCCTTACCATCCGTTCCTCATTCATCCTCTCCTCATTCATCCTCTCCTCATTCATCCTCTCCATGTGACCAAACCACCTCGACATTCGTCTATCCAATTTGGTTGTTAGTTTTTCTCTCATTTTTGTTCGTCTCGGCACCTCCTCATTCCTCATCCTATCCATCCGTGTCACACCAACCATAGCCCTCAGACATCTCATCTCAAACACATCTAGTCGCCTCCTTTCCACCTCTCTCAGCCCCCCCCCCCAGTCTCTGTACCATATAACATTGTCGGCACAATCACACCCTCATACACACCTCTTTTCGTTTTCATACTCAACCTTTTATCTCTCAGCATACCCTTCACAACTCCAAATATTTTACTCCTCTCCCTCACTTTACATCCCACCTCCTCAGCCAACCCCCCATCCGCCGTCACATGTGACCCCAGATACTTAAAAATATTCACATACTCTAACATCTCACCATTTATACTCACATCCATCCTACCAGCCAGTCCACCTCTCGAACATATCATCACCTTACTCTTAGCAACATTCACTTTCACTTTCTTCCTCTCATACACTCTTCCAAACTCTACCACCAGCCTCCTCAGTTGCTCTTCCGAATCCGCCACCAGGAGCTGTATCACCAGCAAACAACAACTGACTCACCTGCCATTTCTCTCCATTTTCTCCCACCATTTGGGCTCCCCTACCAAGGGTTCTAGCATTTACCTCTCTCACCACACCATCCATATATAAATTAAACAGCCATGGAGACATGACATAACCCTGTCGTAACCCCACCTTCACATCAAACCAGTCACTTACTTCACTACCCACCCTAACGCACGCCCTACTTTCTCTATACAAACTTTGAACAGCTCTCAATGATCTACCATCTACTCCATACAACCGCAACACCTGCCACATTGCATCCCTATATATATATATATATATATATATATATATATATATATGGGGAGAGAGAGAGAGAGAGAGAGAGAGAGAAAGAGAGAGATAGAGAGAGAGAGAGAGAGAGAGAGAAATAAATAAACAGACAGACAGCTATGAATATATATACATATAGGTATAAATATCATTATATATATATGTGTACGTGTACGAATGTATGTATGTATGTATGTATGTATTTATGTATGTATGTATGCGTGTTTATATATATATATATATATATATATATATATATATATATATATATATATATATATATATATATATATATATATATATATATCTGTGTATGTGACTGCATGTCACTGTTTCCGGTTTCCTTGGGGAAATTTTAACTCATTTGGAAACGGGTTCTTCAACATTTCTTTTACATCACTACCGGTACGGCATGAACATCTCAACCTCCGGCTGCCTTGCAAACATAAAATAAAATCAGTGATTGTGGATGTTTGTTTATAGTAGTTTGTTGTTGATGTTGTTGTTTTTGTTGGCGTGATTGTTTTATCATCATCGTCGTTGCTGTGTTGCTGTTATCCTTGCCTTTGTTGTTGCTGTTGTTGAGAGAGAGAGAGAGAGAGAGAGAGAGAGAGAGAGAGAGAGAGAGAGAGAGAGAGAGAGAGAGAAATGTTTTTAGCAAAGTAGCAAGTATTAGCAGGTTTATTAGAATTTTACAGAAATGGAATTATCTGCTTAAATTACTAAAGTTAAAAGCATTTATTTTTTGCTGGCTTCAAAACGAAATATGAATAACTTAAAACAAAACAAAATAACATTTCTGAGATAGGAGAAAAAAAAATTGTTACATGGCAGAAACTAATTTCTCTTATCAAAATAACTTCTGATTTTTTTTTTTTTTATGAATATTTCAAAATTAATATTATTGTTGATATATAATGTAACTTTTACTGTGTTGCCACAATAACATTATTCCTTTAAGAAGCTGTGTGAACGACACCAATTACTTGCTCAACATTGGTTACACATCCACCTGGATAAAACCAGTAAACGTGCGGGTGGCAATGCCCCAGCATTGCCGCAACTACCAGTAAATGTATGAATACACCATTACGTCAGCGTCGCCACACGTCCCCAGTAAATGTGTATACACTATTGTCCTAGCGTGGTCACGGAGTGTCATGTGTATACAGTAAGGGGTAAAAACCCCTTTCGGTCATGAATGACCATGAGATTACACTTAGAAAGTTACCCTCCGAGGCACAATTCCGGGCAAGGTTCTTTATAGAAGACCAGCAATCGCCTATGTATACCAGCCTCCCCTCTCCACGCTACCGATTTTATCCAAGGGAAAAGCAAAGGTCGATGCAGCTTGGCACCAGTGACATTGCGACTAATTTCTACAGCTGAGTGAACTGGTGTAACGTGAAACAAAGTATCTCGTTCAAGAACACAACACACAGCCTGATCCGGGAATCGAACTCACTACCTCATTAATGTGAGCCCGACGCTCAAACCACTGAGCTATGCGCATTGTGTATACAGTATTTCCCCAATATAGCCACAAACACAGTAAATGTGTAAACTCTATTGCTCCAGCATGGCCACACCTACTAGTAAATGTATATACGCGATTGTTCCGGCATGGTCAGGTAGATAATATATCTCCTCACTCCAGTTCTAATCACAATTAAATTGTTTTGACCCGCTAAAGATTTTATCAACCACATAATTAACATTTTACAACCGAAGATTTTGTCTTTGTGTACATTTCAGCCATAACATCCCTCGATTTCCACCGAAGCTATAACAACAATGTTTTTTTTTCTTTGTATTGTTAGTGTATGAAATGGAAACTGCATTCGAGAAATTGTGAATCGTGTGATTTTTATATCTTTGGTTATTATACTATCTACCCAAAGCGGTGAGCTGGCAGAATCGTTAGCACACCAAACATAGTGTGTCCTCGCATTTTGTCCGTCTTTACGTTCGGAGTTCAAATTTTGCCGAGGTCTACATTGCGTTTAATCCTTTCGAGCTCGATAAAATATCAATAAATACTAGTTGAGCGCTGGCGTCGATGTAATCGGCTAGCCCTCTCCCTAAAATTTCAGGCCTTATGCCTATAGTCGAAAGGATTATGTCGTTAAACAAAGGCGCGAACAGGTAGAATTAGGAGAGAGTCAGAAAAAAAAAATGCTTAGCGGTATTTCTTACGAGCTTTACGCTCAGTGTTCAAATACCGTTAACTTTAACTTTCATCCTTTTAGTGTCGATGAAATAATTATCCATTGAGCACCGGGGTCAGTGTAATCGACTAACCCACTCTCGCCAAAATAACTGGTCTGAATGGCAACATTTTAAGCAAAACTAAGACTCAAACAGGCAAAATTATTAGAGCACTAGATAAAATATTAAGCGGTGTTTTTTCCAGTTCTTTACGTTCTGCGATCGAATCTTGTCAATGTCAACCTGAACTTTTTGTTCTTCCGGTTTCGATAGAGTAACGTACCAGTAAAGTAAAGACGGTGACGACTAACCCCTTCACTTAGAACTACTAACCTTGTGCTTAAGTCAAAAGTCATTATTTCATTAAACTGGTGTAATAGCAGAATTGTTCAAGCGTGCAGCAAAATGGCCAGAGATATTTCTTCCACCGCTTCACCGTCTGAGTTCAAATTCCGCCGATATCAATTAATCTGTTCTCTCCTTTGGAGCTGATGAAGTAAGGTACCAGTGAAGCACTGGGTCGATGTATCGGTCTGCATCTTCTCTCCAATATTCTCAATAAGAATGAAGTCGGTGAGTTGGCAAAATCGTTAGCTTGCCGGGAAAAATACTTAGCAGCATTTCGTCCATTTTTACGCTCTGAGTCCAAATTCCGCCGAGGCTGACTTTGCTTTTTAAGTCTTTTGGGATTGATAAAATAAGTACCAGTTAAACAGTGGAGTAGATATAATCGATTTACGCCGACCTCCGAACTTGTTAGCCTTGTGCCAAAATTTGAAACCAATATTCTGAATAAGGAAGAACTATTTCATGAAATGTTTTCCGTTCCGAGTTCGAATCCCGATGAGGTTTAGTTTAACTTGATAAAATCAAGCGCTTGCTATGTACTGTGGGTCAATTTGATCGATTGACTCATCTCCTAATTCTGTAACTTTGTGTCTATATAATGATGTCATTAAAACCTTACCCCGGACGATGTAACAGAACCCACACGCTTACCTGCCACCCACACCTTTGTGATGTTGCCGACGTTATAATCTATCGTAAGCGTCATATTACTTCAGTATTTCACCCTTAGAACAACAAATGGAGTTAAAACTATTCACATACTAGCTCCTGTAATTATTGTTGTTGTCTACAAAATAACTGATCTGTGTGAGTGATGTGATCGGGGCGCTCCATTTAGAGTATGGAATCATGCTGTTGTCGTTGCTGCTGCTGCTATAACTACTACTACTACTACTACTACTACTACTACTACTACTACTACTACTACTACTACTACTACTACTACTACACAATGACAACATGAAAGTGAATGACTATGTTATATCCTTTTAGTGTCACCTTTAAATTACAAAAATATGAGGAAGTAGCGGCTACGGTAGGGCGATTATGTATAAATTTCCTAGGCCTAATATATTTCTTCAGTCCTAAAGAGCTTTCAAGACCTTGTGTTTAATTTCAGTATTATTAAACAAAGATAATAAGATATGTCTTCACTTGTACAGGACATAGGTTTGTCACATTTAATCTTTCCAGATTATCTGATAACTGTTCTCAACATCATGGTGAAGATTGTCATTTAATAAATAATGTACTGTCATGCAATGCCTAAAGCAAAATTTAAAAATCAATATCTGTCAGAACGCAGTTCAATAATACACCCTCGTCATCAACCATTTGGGTCTTAATTCTAGCAGATGACGAAAGGTAACATTTCACGCCATTTTGTGTTTTTAATAAATGGCATAAAGTTGAGCTGTTGGCTGTGGCATTCTTCATAATTGGTGATTCAATGATATTTGACAATGAGAGGATCCTGTATAGAATATTGTTGATGCTCTTGTGACAGACCATTAAAGAAAATCTTTGAAAATACATGTCACCTATTCATGTTATATTCTACAAAATATACGTTTTCCTTCCTTACTGTATTTCATCAGTCTTACAATCAAAATGTCACGGAATTTTATTAGAAGAGATCGTATTCAACCAATTGTAAGCTTGTTTCATGAAATTGATTTCAGTTCGTTTTGCGAGAAAACCTCAATTGACCCAGAACAAATCGAAATATTGTCTTAGTAAAATGGGTTTGCCCCATGAGACTAAATTTCTCGGATGATCTGTACTAACTTGATCAGAGTTTTTGTTCATCTTCTAAGCACGTACCCCTGCTTCAATGAACACGTTTTAACAAAAACAATGCACCGTGTTTAATATCGAAAAATGGTTAAGAATCCTTCAAAAAACAACACCGTCACATCGACTATGACCCATTGCCTAGTCTCTCCATCAACCTACTATCGGCATTTTTTTCTATATTTTAGTACGCAAATACCCTCATTTAATCCAGTTAGCATATAGTTGGTAAGTTATTAAAATGTTATTGCTAACACTGCTGCACAGGTAAAACAAAATCCATTTTTCCCATTCTGACGGCAACACCTTTGACGATACAGTCAGTATAGGTCCTTGCATTTCCACTGGACAATATCAGTAAGGTAAGTAATGCAAGGATAGTTAATTGCTGGTCTTCCGTACGTAAAGCGTTATCTGGGCTTACTTTTTGGGGAGGAAACTTCCAGTTGCCGATGCATATCTTAAAGCCGCAAAACAAAACCCTTTATATGCAACAATTCATTGAGACCGCCATATTTTTAACTTATTAACTTTTCACATTCTATTATATTAATAAATTAATAAATACTATTAATAAATAGTAATTTAATTGACAGCCTTCATAATTAGTCACTCGAAACCACTACTTTTAATTAACAATACTTAAGTAGTTAAATCTTTAAAATATATGTAAATGAGAAAATACTCCTTACCATATTTTAAAATCTGGAATGCATTACCGAAAACTCTGTGGAATGAATAATTTGTGTGTGTGTGTGTGTGTGTGTGTGTGTAGATGATGTTTGTGGAGGCGCAATGGCCCAGTGGTTAGGGCAGCGGACTTGCGGTCATAGGATCGCGGTTTCGATTCCCAGACAGAGCGTTGTGAGTGTTTATTGAACGAAAAACACCTACAGCTCCACAAGGCTCCGGCAGGGGATGGTGGCGAACCCTGCTGTACTCTTTCACCACAACTTTCTCTCACTCTTAATTCCTGTTTCTGTTGTGCCTGTAATTCAAAGGGTCAGCCTTGTCACGCTGAATATCCCCGAGAACTACGTTAAGGGTACACGTGTCTGTGGAGTGCTCAGCCACTTGCACGTTAATTTCCCGAGCAGGCTGTTCTGTTGATCGGATCAAATGGAACCCTCGACGTCGTAAGCGACGGAGTTTCAAACAACAAGTAGATGATGTTTAAGTAAGAAACAGAATTTTTATTCGTCCGATGGTCATTAAGTATCACTGAATATGAAACTCTGGGTTATGTTGTATCATCATTAATGTATTTTACTATGTATCCAGCACTCTCAATCTATTTTTGTATAAAATCCTATTGTACACGCACGTACGCACGCACGCACGCACGCACACACGCATACACACACACACACACGCACGCACACACACACACACGCACGTACACTATATATATATATATATATATATATATTAGCATATCATCATATCCGTGCACACGCGTAAATATATATATTCAGATGTGAACTGTAGCTGTATAGTTCTACAAGTTATGCAGAATCAATGGTCGAACTGTTGGAGTGTGTATTAAAAGAAAACACGAAGAATTATATAACATGATATTTTAACAATTCAAAACTAAATTTGGATTCCAGACAGATGAATGGCAGGGGGCCAAAGTTTGGGATTCTAGTTTGCCTAATCTATAAATACATCAATGTACAGTTAGGCAGACACATATCATGAAAAATGGATGTTTGGGGTAACGGAGGCTGGAAAGAGAACAAAAATCTCATAAAAATGCAATAAAGTTCCTTCGATAAAATTGCAGAATAATGTTGGCAATAATTTTTGGAGGATTATTCATAATTTGAATTAGACTAAGTTCTATTACTAAAGGAAATCAAAAGAATGGGATTTGTGGAAAATCATTAATTTTATTCTATTGTAACCCTTTGGTCAATATCTAAAAATGGTATCTATCTTTATCGGGATGGCCTCTGACTAACTAAATAGTCGATTTTTTTTATCTAAATAGCCTGTCTAGTTACTAGTCTACATCCGTACAAAGGGCCTGTATCAATATTTCAAACTGGTTTTATGTTCAAATAACCTAGAATTGTATATGTAGTCTATGTTTACCAATGTCGCTAATGTCTGTAAATAGTCTATATCTATCTATCTATCTATCTATCTATCTATCTATCTATCTATCTATCTATCTATCTATCTATCTATTTATCTATCTATCTATCTATCTATATATATATATATATATATATATATATATATATATATATATATATATATATATATATATATATAACGATATATATATGTCTGTATGTATGTCTGTATTGATATATATGCACGCGTACACTCATATATACGTATACATGCATACAAACATACATGCATGCATACATACATGCATACATACACGCACAAACACACACGCACGCGCGGGGACACACAAACATACACTTGTGTGCCTGTGTGTAAGTGGGCGCATGCGATAATGTCTTAGCGTATGTGTGTTTGTATGTACAGGGTGTCCCAAAAGTCACTGATGAGTTCCAATTTTTAATAATGTCCTTAACTTTACAAATAAATACATGAAATTTCGATACAATATAAAGGGCATAATGGAAATTAATATGCACAAGTCAGATTTTGCAACACCACAACAGCTATTTTCGGTTTCGCACCCCTGTGTTCTTTCCAAAACTTGCACTATAACACCCTCAAGAGTTCCAGAGACTGCTTTTCTGATTTCTCTATTGATGTTCTGCTTCAGTTGCACCAGGGTGTCGGATTTGTTGAAGTAAACCCTCTCTTTCAGTTATTGTACTAGAAAAAAATCCGGGCTAGTCAAATCTGGGGAACGTGAAGGCAATTCAAAGTAGACCTCACACATGGTTCCAAAAATATGGGGAAACTGCTCATACCGCAAGAGAAGCAATGCAGTTGCTACGGCTGTGCTTTGGAGAGAGAAAAATCCCCCGCTACAGCAATGTCAATCGACCTTTACGTTCACCAGACTTGACTAGCGCGGATTTTTCTTGTAGGGAAGCCTGAAAGAGAGGATTTACGTCAACAAACCGGAGATCCTGGTGCAACTGAAGCAGAACATCAATAGAGAAATCAGAAAAGCGGGGTCTGAAATTCTCGAGGGTGTTATGGTGCAAGTTTTGGAAAGGGCACAGGCGTGCGAAGCCGAAAATGGCTGCAATTTATGGGATATTATTTTTCATATACGATTTAGTGGTTGACTTCATATATGACTAATACATATTAATTTTCATTATATGCTTTATATTGTCTCAAACTTTCATGCATTTATTTGTAAAGCTGAGGAAGTTATTAAAAATTCAAACCCATCAGTGACTTTTGGGACACCCTGTATATATATATATATATATATATATATATATATAGACGAAGTATAGCCAAATGGTTGAAAATTTCTCATCAAATTTAGGAGGTCTTGGGTTTGATTCCACAGTGACACACTTGGAATCAACTCAAGGCTTGCGACCGAAATTAGGTTAACAAAAAGCCCGTAGAAGCTTGTGAAAGGAAATGTGCTAGTAATTCAAGTAACCAAACTGACGGAGGCCAGTATAAATTATCGAGGAAGTTTTTGCGTTTATATATATATATATATATATATATATATATATATACACACACATATATATATACATATACATATGCACATATATATATAAAATATATGGATATATATATGTATATATAAATGTATATATATATATATATATATATATATATATATATATATATATATATATATATATATATATATATATATATATATATATATATATATATATATATATATATATATATATACATATATATATATATATATATATATATATATACATATACATATACATTTGCATATACATATAAATATATGTATTTGATAAATAAATTCAAAAAAGGATAAAACTCTTTTCCCGTATAAATATATGTATGTATGTGATGTACACATATATGTATGTACATATGTATGTATTTATTTATGTATGTATGTATGTATGTATGTATGTATGTATGTATGTATGTATGTATGTATGTATGTAGAGCATCTTATGTTTTCAAAGAACATTAAAAAAATGTTGTTTTACTTCTTCCACCGAAATTAATTCAGTTTTAAGTGGAGTTTCTCACGTCATCGTAAACCAAATTTGGTTGCAGAATCTATCTGGTCGATAACAAAATAAAAGGAAGCGAAAAAAATAGTTGTCAGTGTCAGAAGTCAGAAACGGAATGGTCTGAAAATGTGGAAGAAAATTAAGCATGAATTGCTCCAAAGAATGGTCAATAATGCTGAGATTATGTTGAAGAGAAATCTGTGTCTCGGTGTGTTATAAAAAGTGAAAAAGTAATGGCGGTATTGTTAGAACAAGCCTTACGGGGTCAGCAAGGGAGATAATAGGAAAATGAAATTGATTTGAGAAGATCTGTAAAAGAAAATGATATGAGGTGTGATGAACAGAGAAAAAATGGTTGCAAGTGGAGGTTATAGCTAAGAAACAATCTAGATAATTTGAAGTATGGAGAGGAAGAAAGATATTTGACAGAAATGCTGAAGAATCACCCAATAATGGAATTTTGGAGTCGATGCCAGTAGATAACAGTAATGGTAGCAAGATAACAGAACAGAGTAGAAGAAATAGATTTAATAACGTAACCTTTTATTGCATTTTAGAAGTTATTCTAGTTGTTGTTGCCAATTTTGTTGCTGCTGTTGTTACTGTCCTCCTCCTCCCTCTCTCCCTTCCTCCTCTCCTCCTCCCCTCTTCTCCTCCTCCTCCTGCTTCTTCTTCTCCTTCTTCTTCTTCTTCTTCTTCTCCTCCTCCTCCTCCTCCTCCTCCTCCTCCTCCTCCTCCTCCTTCTTCTTCTTCTTCTTCTTCTTCTTGACTCGTTATAGGTAAAACCTGAGACGAGGTTACGAACCTCACACATAAAATGGACTCTGAGAGAAAGCCATTTTTGAGAGGTCGAGCAGAGGTGGCGAATGCCTGCAATGCCCCCCGTCATAATTTACTACGTGACTCCGGTGTTTTATCCCATATAAAGTGAATAACATACCACGGGTCGGTAGTGATCTCATCAGACAGCACACACTTGTTGATGAGCTCTCATATGAACCCAGGATTTCAGGACTATCATATCTCAAGAAAGATTTGGAACACTCTGCATACCACAAAAAAATGGGTATGTTTTCTCTAAACTTGAGAACGTTGATATTAGTTTCAAATTTTGGCACAAGCCCAGCAATTTCCGGGGAGGGGTAAATCGATTAAGTTGACCCCACTGCTAAACTGGTACTTATTTTATCGGCGCCGAATGGATGAATAGCAAAGTCAACTCCGGCGGCATTTGAACCCAGATTGTAAAGACGGACGAAATGCCGCTAAGCATTTTGTCCGATTCTGCCAGTTCGCCGCGCTCAAGGATGATGATAATATTGATTTCAAGTTTTGGCATAAGACCAATAATTTCTAGGGAGGGGATAAGTTGGTTACTTCGTTCCCGAGCGTTCAACTGATATTTATTTTTCTGACTCCGAAAGGATGAATGACAAAGCCGACCTCGGCGGAATTTGAACTCAGAACGTACAGGATGATTATAATATTAACATGAAGTTAAGTCTCTCTCTCTCTCTCTCTCTCTCTCTCTCTCTCTCTCTCTCTCTCTCTCTCTCTCTCTCTCTCTCCTCTCTCTCTCTCTCTCTCTCTCTTGGACTCATAACCGTTACATTGCATTACATCTTGAAGGTTACACGTTTGCTAATCAAGAGCGGGAAAAAAAGCTATGAAATATCTAAAGAACAAACGGGACAGAAGCCCTCAAACTCCCAATAATCAACTGCAAATATCGGTTAGCAACTGCCACAAAATGTTATGGAGGTATTATCTCCTACTGTTATATGTTGTTAAAATAATCCTTTCTAATATAGGCACAAGGCCTGAAATTGTAGGAGAGGGATAGTCTTAATAAAATAATATACAAAGTCATCCTCAGAAAAACTACACTGAGATAAATATAAACAATACGTCTGCTATTGAATACATATATATCATCAATAGATATATTTATGAAGCGTTTCCATAAAACTTTCACCAAGTGCAAACTTAACAAGCCTGAAATAGTTATTTAGAACAGAAAATAAAAGTCATAGAGAGTCGCATAGAGAAGTTAGCTTCTCTGAATATGTGAACATCTCTTCCAAACCAACCTAGAGGAGAACATTTATAGGCAATTGCTTCGAAATCTACCTTGATTATAAATTCACATTTATGCTAAAATTTATTGTTTGTAAATATCTAAGCGACAATCAAACCAATCTAGAAAAGCAAGAATTTTCAAGCAAAGAAACAGTAAAAATATGAAAAACTTTCCTGAAGCTCAATATGTAACATTTACTGATGCTGTTACCCATATTCCAGTGTTAGAAACCAGCTCTCTCTTTCGAAGAAAGATTCTAAGTAATAAAAAGAAGTAAAGACATATGTATCTACATATAGCTATATACATATATTCAAATACGCATGCACATATACATACGTAGACACATGAAGTACGTATGTCAGTATCTGTTTGTCTGCCTGTCTGAATCTCTCCGTCTGTCTATATAGTGGGTAGGATTCTAAATGTTGGGTGATAGCTATATTGTGGTACCTGTGTTGACGGCTAGCTGCAGTTATAGGTGAATAAAGTCAGGGTTAAAAGGATACTTCGTACAAAGTTTGGGTATCACATTGAGATTAGTTGAGGAGAAGGAAGAGGATGGGAAAGTGGAAGGCAGAAGACGTTTTGGAGGACCTAGGAGAGACAACGTGATTGTAAATCACATACGTAATATAGGGAGCAAAATAGGAGATGGCAGTGAAGAAAAGTAGAGGTGAAAAAAGGATAAGCAAAATAGATAAAAACATATGAACAAGAAGTAGATTGAATATGTGTATTAAGTATCTACGTACGTATATATATATGTATAAATATATGTATGTGTATGTGTGTGTGTGTGCACGTGCGTGAGTGGGTGTTGTGTGTGCTTGGGTGTGTGTGTGTTGTGTGTGCTTGGGTGTGTGTGTGTGTGTGTGTGTGTGTGTGTGTGTGTGTGTGTGTGTACGCGAGCGGATTATCCATCCATATGATTCTATGCATATGCTCATTCTAGAAAATTCAAATGGAGAATTCCTGGAATGTTTTACAAATTTTCACTTTATCTCTAATCGATCATATTTTGGAGGATGCGAGTTAGTGTGCTTCTTTCTTTCTTGGAAAATCCAAGCTTTTCCAGGCTTTTAGGCTAATCTCTTTTTACATATCCAAGTAAACCAATCATAATAGGAATAAACGAAAATCTGCAACCAGGATACGAGAGACGTAAGTTTTTTTTTTTTAAATTTCCCCGTAGATGTTCTCCTTTTCCACAACTCTTGATTAAGCTTGACCATTCATCAGTCTCTACAACTCTGCTAGAGTTTTTGTCCCAGTTTCACAGAACAATAACTGTATTGCTTGCAGAAGGTTGCTGTATTTTTGGAACTTTTCATTGGTGTTCCTTAGTTCTAAACGTGTGGATACATTTTGGTTCTGGCATATCTTTTGTGTGGCCGTCAAGACAATCCTTCCTGCGAATAGCATTGTAAATGACTGTAGTAACTATGTCACGTCTCATGATAAGGTAGTAGCTTGCAGACAGGCATATGTGGATCTTGCCGATGAGAAGGGGGGGGGCATATTTCTTAGTTCTATGCCGGTAAGACACAATCGGCACAGTGTAGAAGTCTATAGAATACTGATTATTCTTGTTATGGTATTTAGTTACCATCTTCTGTTTCTGGATTGCAAAAGCGTAGAATTCCAAATGAGAGGCTGCAATTTCTATCAGTGCTGTTGGTACTCACTGGCTTATGGGATATGCACCCATGCCTAACTTTCAGCTGGTATATTGAGTATTTCTCTGAGTTTCTATTTAAGTTGTTCAGTCGAGGGACATTCATACGTATGGGAACCGCTGTAATCTCGGAGTATTACTTTCGGAATTCTTTGTCTAATCACATAAAATTGTTAATTTTCTATCGGGTACCCGCATGGAATACTAATTTCTCTCTTTAAAGTTCAATACGTGTTGTCTAGGTGACACGATATTGCACTCAAAGGCCACCTGGATTGATCATATGACTACCTCCAATCTTCTATTTAATATAGATCCTGTCAGTGACACTGTTGTTGTGAAAGCTACCAACCGTTTTCAGTATCTTCCTTATCAGATGTCTTAGTTGCAGATTTCGTCAAGTGTCTAATCTAGCATCTGAAATATACTAAGTACTACTACTGACACTAAGCATTCAGGAATATGATTTTATTCAATGCAGACAGCTTTGGCTTCCATGCTTTTCGAAGTATTCACCTGCCAGTCAAGCTTTACCCGCAGCATTAACATACGTAGTATTCTCAACAATTCTGAGATGTATGTATGTATGCATGTATATATGTATGCATGTTTGTATATATATATATATATATGTATGTATGTATATATGTATGTATGTATGTATGTATATATGTATGTACGTACGTACGTATGTATGTACGTATAGAGTTGCTTTTTTTTTTAGTTTTATTTAAGTTTTTCTTAAGACTTGAACAACTCATTTGGAGTCAAGAGAGTTCCTGGTGTTTACAAATATGTGATCGAGTTGGTTCGTTGCTTTAACTGTCGATGCATGCACCCAAGCATGTGCATCTATTCATCTAAAAAAAACCTCTGATGGAGTATCTTTAGAATATCTTACAAATCTTCACTGTGCCGCTAATAGATTGGATTTGGAAAACCCGCGTCAGTTTCTTTTGCTTTTTCTTTAAAAAAAACAAACCTAATGCACCTATAATGATAAGTACAAATAAGAATTTATAGTCAGGGTACAAGACCAGTAAGTTCTGCATTAATTCACCATAAATGTTTTCTTTTATCTGGACTTTTGATAGTACATTCATATTCGCTGGGCAGCTGACCTCTACAACAGTGCATGACTGTTTTTCCCTGCCCCACAGAGCAATATCAGGTCTGTTACGTGCATGTATGTATCTAGGCATGCATGTATGTATGCAAGAGGGTATGTGCTTATATACATATGTGAATATGCATATGTATATATAAAAGAATATGTATGTATATAGTATTTATGTCTATCTATCTATCTATCTATCTATCTATCTATCTATCTATCTATCTATCTATCTATCTATCTATCTATCTCTATGGACAGACGGTTGACGTGTCGGCTCCGTAAGTTTTGCCTTTTTCATGTTTTAAAAAGTTTGTTTGTAAAGTTTATTTTATATAGAAAGTTGTATAACAACTTATAGACTCTCTGGTGCAAGTTTTTTGCAACGGAAATCTGCCCTGTGTGGCACATTTCCAGGATTTAAAAATCAATTTCGGCTTTCTAGCCATTTTTATTTTGAGACGATGACGTCTTGTAGCCATGAAAAGTTTCGTGAAACGAACGCTGAATTTTGCAGTGTTTCGTTCGAAAAAGAATTTCCTAGTCTTCCTTCCTCACAGTTAAACGAGAGAATGGAGAAAAAGAAAAAAGAATTCACACACACAAATTCAAGTGTTAACACCGCCACCACCACCACCAACAACAAAAACAAAACTGTAACCAAGGTTACAAAACAAAACATGGACGATGTCTCCAAAGAATCTGACGTCAACACCAATTCTGGTGACGACATCATTACCACCACCACCAACAACAACAACGACAACAACAACAGCAGCAGCAGCAACAACAGTTCAACTCAACCTTTGCTCTCTTCACCAGCAGCAAGCGAAAGAGAGGAAGGAAAAAGCCACAACACCACTGACACAAATACCACATCTGCCACCAATACCAGTGCCAGCACCAGCAACAACAATAACAACAATAACAAAAACAAAAACTTTGCTGGAGCTTTGAAGCAAAGTGAAACTGTTGTGTCCTACACGACAAAGGAAATTATAGAAACGAGGAAGTTGATTATCAAAGAAAGCGGTGAAGTATATTTGAACATACCACAACACATATTAGAGGAAACAAGTAGGAAAACAATAATTTATAAAATAATAAACACTAAAAGTAGAAGGCCGGAACAGGCCAGTATAGACAAGATCGAAAGATGCTTGAGATCAATTTGGGATAAAAAATCTTATATCACTTATTATAGATTTGCACAAGTACAGGTGATTTTTCGAAATGAAGAGTTGGCGAAGACGTATTCAACGCTAACTCTTCACACACCTGAAATAACAATGTTACCCAGTTACCTTGGCCAAAAGGTAACAAAGGTAACAATAAAGCACGCACCTCCAACAATCGACACACTATGGTTGATATCGGCCATATGTGTTGATATGGACAACATTAACATACTGAAAATAAACGTTGGAGAAAGCAATTGGACGGGAAAAAACATACAAATCTTGTTTCACTCAAACGAACAAGAAATCAAAAAAAGCCCACCATACATCCGTTTGGCAGGAAGCCAAAAGTTACATATAGTGGTAGAGGGCAGGCGGCCTCGCTGTTACCTATGCAACAGCGAGGCACATCTGAAAAAGGACTACCCTCTGGCCGCTAAACAAAAACAACAACAACAACAACAACAACAGCAACAACAGAAGCAACTACCAAATACCCCCAACAGAAAAACTTTACTACCAACACCACCAGCAACACACAAAACAACAACAGAAATATCAGCAATAACCACAACAGAAAAGACAAGAGAAACTGCAAAAACAGAAGAGAAAAAAAAAGAAAATTCCAAGACTGCCTCTCCCTCCCCCATATCACATACACCACACACAAATAACAAGCAGCCAACACCAACAAAAACAGCAATACAAACACTCACAGAAACACACAGAGACGCACAAAATTTGCCGTTACCTCTTTCTGACTCCTCAGAACTCTCATCGGATGAAGAGAGTGGGGAGGAGTGGAAAATAGCTACGAAAGGAAGGAGGAAGCGCAGTAAGAAAACAACAAAACAAAAGGCAAACACAAACAAAGCAGGGAGATTCACATCTCCCGAAAATACTACTAACACCAATAGTAATATACAAAAAACAATGCTAACAGCAATAGACAGTACAAACACAGAGTTGATGAATTACATCAACTCTAAAACAAACATCACAAATAACGACATCAAAACAAACAACCACCCACGCACAACACCGCCAAAACACATTAAAATTTATCATGTAACACCAGCATTACACAACAAAATAAAATCCCTCTACCCCAACTCGGTAGGGGGATGTCAAAAATATTTACGCAAGAAATTGTACAATAGCCTCCTTGGTGAAAAATCCAAGGAGGAATCAAAACTTTCGAACGGTAAGTAACTCACTGTTCTTTTTGTTTTGTGCTTTAAAGCACACGTATAAATAGAATCATGGTGAAGATTGGTTGTGTGAACGTGCGTGGCTTGGGGTCCCCTTGGAAACAAGGGTACCTCTTAAATGACATCAAGTCACACAATTTGGATATCATAGCCATTAGTGAGACCAGACTCCATGAACCGCGGGCCCTAAAGTCCATGTTTGGCGGACAGTTTAACATTTATTCTTCTCCCTGTCTGCCGAGGATGGGCGGTAGTGGCACGGCGGTTCTTTTTCGCAAGAGTCTGAATCTCCAAGTAAAGACGATATTTACGGACCCGGAGGGTAGACTGGTTGTCCTAGATGTGGACGGCAGCGATGGAGGCGCTTTTCGGTTGCTGGCAGTTTATGTGCCTCCTTTAACAGGTCGGTTGGACTTCTTTCGACGTCTAGAAGTATTCCTGGGAACGTCTCGTCCTTTACTTTTAGTGGGGGATTGGAATGCTACCTTGGACACGCATCTAGACTACGTGGGGAGTGACAAAACTAGAAGGGGATGCAAAGGTCCCAGAGACCTGCTCAGACGCTTCCAGTTGTCTGACAGGTACCGACTCGACCACCCAAATGTGCCAACGTGGACTTGGAGCAACCGCATTGGGTCGTCGAGATCGTATCTAGATAGGATAGTGTGTAGGACAAGAGATAGGGATAGTTTAGGATGTCCACAGTTCCACATAGTCAGCTACACGGATCACAAACTTGTGACGTGTACGGTAGACTTATATAAGGCACATAGGCAGGGTCCCGGTTACTGGAAACTAAACGCGTCTTTCCCGTCGAGACAGGTTTTCAGAGACCGGATTAGCACGTTAGTAAAGAGGGCTTTGACGGGAGGCATCGTCAACAACAAATGGTGGTTTGCCCTCAAGAGAGCAGTAAGGGCGGAAGCAATAAGGTATAGCAGGGCACTAGCTGTAGAGAGGAACAGAGTAGAGGGGGAGCTAGTGATAAAGTTAGAAGAGGCATTGCGAAATGGCATCGCATCCGACGTTTTAGCGGCGAGGTTGGCCCTCGACCAATACTTCAATGCTAAACACGAAGGGTGTGCTGTCAGGGCAAGGATGCGTGCTCTGAGGAATGAAGGTGTTGGAGCCGCACGAGAGGCCCGGGTGGCGGAGGCGCAGCGGGGTAACAGAGCCACCATCCGGTCTCTGGTAGACGAACAGGGGCGCGAATTGCTCGAGCCGAGCAAGATGTGCGAGGCGTTTCAGCGGCATTTTGCCCGACTGTTCGGGAGGAGTGGCGAGCGAGAAGGCAGGGTGGACTTTAGTGCCTACCTGCACAGCTTGCCACGACTCTCGGCAAGAGAGGCGGAGTGCTGCGAAGGGGTCATCACGGCGGAGGAGGTGAGGGACGCGATGGCGGGTTGCTCGACGGACAAATCTCCGGGTTTGGATGGTCTGCCCTACGAGCTTTACAACTGTATGCCAGACTTGTTTGGAGAAGTCTTGGCGGCCGTGTACTGCAACTGGCAGCAGAACGGGAGCATTCCCGGTTTTGTGAGCCGAGGAGCGGTAACGCTGCTGAAGAAATATCCAAACAAGGGGGACGCCATAGATAACTTTAGGCCCATCACTCTGCTCAATGCAGACTTGAAAATTTTGGCCAAGGTGTTAGCCAAGCGGTTGGCGCTTGTCATCGAGAAACTGGTCGGCACGGAGCAGACGTGCGCCGTGCCGGGCCGGAGCATCCATGACAACCTCCATCTGATGCGCTACATCATAGAGAGGGTAGTTAAGGAATCTGGCATGGGTGAGGCCCTGATCAATTTGGATCAATCCAAAGCTTTCGATAGGGTAGACCATCGATACTTGGAGGCCGTCCTCGAAGCGGCCGGCTTCGGTCCCGTTTTCCGCGGCTGGATGGCTGCCTTGTACACAGGCATCCGTTCGGTTGTTCGCGTCAATGGACGTCTATCGGGACCCTTCGACATTGCACGTTCGGTCCGTCAGGGATGCCCCTTGTCGCCGCTCCTGCACGTATTGACTCTCGAGCCACTACTGCGGAAGCTGGCGACGCTGAGGGGCATCCCGCGAGAACTGGGGTGCGGGACGAGCGTGTCAGCATACGCGGACGACGTTACCGTCATAGCTTCTAGCCACGAGCACATCGAGCTTGTCGGCGAGACACTGAAAGACTACGAAGCGGTGACGGGAGCGAAAATCAACCGGGATAAATCGGTGGGTTTGCTGCTCGGCACCTGGAGAAGCAAGCCCATACCGTCCGGCAGCGCCTCAGTAGTGGGACGCTGGACGGACGGTCCGGTCAAGTTGCTCGGAGCCTGGTTCGGTCCGGACCTGCAAACGGAAAAGAACTGGGACGAGATAACGAGTAGGGTGGCCACTCTCTGCCGGCAATGGTCCGAGAGGAAGCTGTCCCTAAAAGGTCGGGCGGAGGTGGCGAACGCGTACATCGCGTCCGTCATCGAATACCGCCTGACCGTCGTGCCTTGTCCCGATCGCGCCATCACCGAAGTGGAGCGCATCCTCTTCCGCTTTTTGTGGAAAGGAAGCGTTCCGATGGTGAGGCGATCCGTTTGTTGCCAACACCCGCTGAAAGGAGGGCTGGGCATGCCGTGGTTGATGATGCGCAGACATGCGCTGAGACTGCGACATCTCCGGCTCTACGTAGACGACGGTGAGCAGGTGTGATCGCCGTTTGTGCGACGCGCTTTCCCGCAGCTCGTCTCCATGACCGAGCTGCAGTCGTGGATCAAAAAGAGGCCGAGGAATGGCGAATGGCACGGTGAGTGTCGCGTTGCTCTGCAACAACTTTGCCGTCCCGGGTCGACCTTGAGCGACTGCATCACAACGAAGTCATTCTATAGGGGATTAGTGGAGGGCAGGTACGACGACGATCTCGGGGCGAACCTGGGCGTCGACGAGGAATACCTGATCCGCCTGTTCAGGACGACTTTCGAGCCGGGACCTATGGACAACTTCCAGAGATCCCTGGCCTGGCAGTGCTACCGAGAAGCGCTACCCGTTCGGGATAAGCTCTATAGACACGGCTCGCGAAATGCGGGGCCGACCTGCCCGAGATGCGGTCAGAGCGACGAAACCGTTCTGCACGCACTCGTGCAGTGTCCAACCATTTCGGAGCTGTGGGCTTATGTCGAACGACTGCTGTCACGTGTGGGACGAGTCGGTTTATCAACCGAGTCTATCGTTAATATCGTCACGCCTCCTTCCTTTAAACGGGAAGGAAGAGCTGTATCTATCGTACTTGTGGCTATGGCGAAAGAATGCATCTGGTGGACGCGTCTGAAAGGATTAGAGACAAACACTTTCCTCTCTGGTCAATCTCTCATCAACTTTTTCAAGTATCACTTGAAAAGGAAGGTGAGAGTAGAGAGGCAAGTGTTGTCTAGCAAATGTTTCGAAAAAAGATGGATACATGTAGCAAGAATGGCACGTATAAATGACGAAGCCACCTTGACCATGATTCTATAAACGTTTAAAATTTTGTAAACAGAGAGTTACTTACGTTTCTTGCATAAATAAAAGAAATTTTATTTAACAAATTGTGACACTAAGGACCGAGGTTACCGTGGTCTTTTCGTAGGTTTTTCTTTCCACGGATAACCTCCACATTTATTGGGAATTTTCTGTATTATTTCGTATTTTTTGTAAATACCCCAAACGTTTTGCGATGTTTTTTTTTCATCGTTGTCCCCACTTTTGTTTTTTTTTTCTGCTTTGTTTTTCGCCCCCCTCGAAAAGAAAAACTCTACATTTGTATTTTGTCCCCTCTGTGTTGAGCCCTGTGTGGCTAATAAAGAAACATATCTATCTATCAGTCTGTCTGTCTGTCTTACTATCTGTCTGTCTGTCTTACTATCTGTCTGTCTGTCTTACTATCTGTCTGTCTGTCTTACTATCTGTCTATCTGTCTATCTATCCATCGATGTGTGTGTGCATGCCTGCATACAAGTTTTATACACGCACATATAGAGACGTACGTATTATTACATACATACATACATACATACATACACACACATATTAACAGTGACATATGCCTGTGTATATATGTTTATGTGTGTGAGTGTATATTTCTCAACGTATGCATATTTGTAAAGAATAAATTATGCGTTCCCGTTAGAGATAATATGCACATTGCAGCCATTTTTAAATGACACTGACTCGGCTGTCATGTGATAGAAGAACTGCCAATGGAAAGTTAACTTGCATGTCTTTATAGATTGCATGACCGTCGCCGCCACTACTATAATAACAACCGAATGAATCCTTTAAAATTCTGTAACAGCATCAACAGTATTAACAACATTGGCATCCAACGACATAGAGAAGACTACTATGAAGAGGGATGGATTGCTAGAAATAGTAGCAGAATCCCCTCCATCACACTCCACTATCTTACAAAAGGGAAGGACAAATAGGAAATTATGTAATTATGTACGCCTCTAAATAGATGGGATGGTCAGTGCTGGAATGCTTTTGATCTTGGTCGTAGGTCTGTTCAGTGAGGGTTGACGCGTAGCCGAACCATAACAATAGCAACAACAACAATAGCAATACAGCCAAAGTAGCAACAGCAGTAATGATGTTATCAGCGATAATAGCATACAACAACAACAACAACAACAGCAGCAGCAGCAGCAGTAACGACGACGACGACGACAGTAGCAGCTGCAACACTAAAAGAAGCTATAATAGCACCAATAACAGCAAAACTGCATCAATTATTGCAGCTACGTCTGCATCAGCAACAGCAGCAGCAACAACGACAAGTAGATCGTTTATGCAAAATCAAACAATACAAAGAAAAAAAGATCTGCAACATATTAATGGTGCAGCAATGATAAGTAGTTTAGGAATAAGAACAAAACAAAACAAAACAAAACAAAAAATATTAGTAATAACAATAGGAACAACAACAACAACAACAACAATAACAATAATAATTAAATATTAGCAAAGAATAATAACAGATGCAACAAAAGCAAGTATCGTAGCAATAATAGAAATAACAATAATGGTAAGAACAACAACAGCAATGACAACAACAACAACAACGAAAACAACAACAACAACGAAAACAAGCAACAACAAAGACAGCAACAGAAGCCTCGTCAGCAAGAAAACTACAAGAACATCAACAAGAAGAACATTAACATCTACAGCAATAATAACACCAGTGACAATGATAATAACAAAAACAACAACAACAACAACAACAACGATAGCAACAGAAGCAAGACAAAAACAACAACATTATAAAAAGATGTAACGATATAAAATCTCATTGCAACAACAACAACAACAATAACAACAACAACAACAACAACAACAACAGCAATAACAACTTCGCAAATAGCAATATGAAATCCTACAATATCAACAACAGCAACAATAACAAAGACATTACATCAACAACAATACCAACAACAAAAACAAAAATTGGGCCGCTTTAATATTTCACTACCTCACTCACAAGGACCACTACGGCAATTACCTCCACCACCACCACCACCACCACCACCACCATTACCACCCGATTCCCTAACTCTACCCGCCTCTCTCTATCTCTTGCTCCCACCCTTATTCTACCCGTATATACATTTGATTTTACCACACTTTATTGTCTTTGCAATAATCTCCTTTCAATGACATGCTGCATTATCTGACTGTCTGTCCGTCGTTCTGTCTGTCTGTCGCTCTGTCGTTCTGTCTGTCCGTCGTTCTGTATGTCCGTATATCTGCCTGTCTTTATAGCGTCGTCGTCGTCGTCATCATCGTTGTCGTTGTCGGCGGTGGCAGCGACTTCACTAACAAACGGCCAAGAGAACTCACTAAAAGGATTACACGTTAGAAATCTATTATAATGCTGCGGTAATGGAGAATGCATCAATATAATAGAAAGCGGCGTTTGGACGTGGAGAGTTTCTCTGTAACAGTTGGACTATCAAAGGATTACTAATCAATATAATAGCGATTTTTGATGGCCGTCATTGCTGCACGGTTCAATGATCAAAAGATGCGCAATAGGCAGACTCACACTGCATCGATTAACGCAACATGTCTGTGTGTCGCACAAACGCTTTCCGTATTATCAAAGATGTCGACTATGAGAACGACAACCATCATGATGATGATGATGATGATGATGATGATGATGATGACGACCGTGAATTTAATGGTATTTTTCTTGTTGCTGCCGTTGTGGTTGTTGTTGTTGTTGTTGTTGTTGTTGTTATCGAATAAAACAGCAACAATAAAAATGTTGATTCTTGTTATTTCGTAACACCACCACCACCATCACCACCACCAGCTCTATAACGCCCCCCCCTCACCATGACCACCACAACCATCACCACCGCCACTGCCACCACCAACACTGCCACCACTAACACAATAGCAACAATAAGCAACCACTACTGCCACCACCACCATTACCAACAATAAAAGTAATAGCGAAAACGAAAACATTACCACCACCACCACCACCACCACCACCGCCGCCGCCGCCGCCTCCACCAAGAAGAATAACAGCAACAGCAATAACAATAAAAATAACAACAACAACAACAACAACAACAACAACAACAATAATAATAATAATAATAATAATAATAATAATAATAATAATAATAATAATAAAAAATAATAATAATTAAGATGATACTGATGATGATGATTTGTTTTTTGTTATGCCACAGAGGCAATGCATGAAGGGAACATTGCAGGGACAGGTTGAAAAAATATTGGAGATAATAGTGAGGGTGGTGGAGGAAGGTAGTTTCGGTGGTGGTGATGGTGGTGTTGATGTTGATGGTGATGGTAGTGATGGTGATGATGATGGTGTTGGGGATATAAAGTATTTATAGGAATGAAAGATGAAGTGATGGCATACAGAATATGGAGTGTGTGTGATAGAGTCTCTAGAAAGAACTGGCAAGCCAAACACATCTAGGGTTATGGTAAGTGACCTCTTGGATTGTATGCTCGGATCTATAGACGCATACTGAATCAAGGCTTATTTGCTCGAGGCAAAATCGCCACTCAAATCTACTTTTCTACAAATTTAGTGGAGGTCAACATCTCCTTCTCCACCCAAACCTTCTTCTCTAAGTTAAATTCTAAAAATTTGATGGGGATTCTGTGGAAGAAGACAGTACTTGCGATTTATTTGCGTCCACTCCACAAACTTTGGGGAAAAGGTCCTTTAAAGAAAGATGAAAGCAAGTTTATCTCTGAGGTCAGCAATATCCTCAGTAGTACTCTTAAGCTAAGGAAATTAGGAAGTTTTCTACATTCTATGAGTCAAGAATCTTTTAGTACAGACTAAGCAGATGATTCTCATCGGTGATCAGCGTTCCCATGAGAACGACGTTGCTCTTACTCATCAATAGACCCCTGTAGAAAGTTGACGTGGAAGCCCCACCGATCGAATTTCCCGACGGATAAAGGGTTTTCCTGAACATATCAGGTACCAGGAGCCCAACTGGTCTTCGCTTGACTGAGGACGGTAGCTCCGTCAATGAACGATTTGACGGAAAATAGTGCCTGATAAAATATAATCACACTTTCTCACCATCCGGATATTTATGCAGATATGATGGACTCAGTGCATGTCGGCCCATCAATAAACACAGCCGAATACCGATCCCTCAACAGAGAGTTTGTTGGCAGCAGGTGATCCACTTGGCCAGTAGAACGCGTTCCTTCTACAAAATGCAAAAGAGCAAATGCCCCAATCTAGTTAACTGGAAATTAGAGTGAAGCCGAATGGTTAGGTGATAATACATGACAGAAGTGATGTACACATTCGTCACCACTGCCCGACTTTTCAAAGGAAGCTTCCTCTCAGGTGCATTTGTATATGATATTCACAACTCTTCTTGTAATCTTGTCCCATTTCCTATACACTGGGTGGTCCAATTCAGTCGAGATCTTAGACGTCGTAGCAAGATCGTTGATTCAGCACTCCGTGATCCTGGGCAGCGACATGAATTTAACTTTCTGGCTGACGAGCAGCAAGCCCACCGATTTATTCAGGTTAATTTTAGCTCTTGTCGCCGTCTCGTAATCCTTTCGAATGGAGCCGACCGCCTCGACTACTATGGTATCCTTCACGGAGACGTCATCCGCATATTCCACCATGTTCTTACTTTGTTCGAATATATTCTAAGCATTAGAAATGACTGCTATATGGAAATCGCTAGATTCTTGAACATGACCAGGTCCTTTGTATTCAAGATTGGAAAAGAGCTGGAGACTTTCGGCATGGAAGTGTTATCTATGGTAAAGGAAATGCAGCATCTTCAGCAGTCAGACACCTTCAGGTCTATTGACTGCATCTAGCAGGTCTAGGACTTCATCAACGTCAACTCATGCTATTCCATAACGGCCATCACCAAGCAAATCAAGAAACTAGTCTACTATGCAGTATATGATACACAAGGATATCAGATACAAGTCCTATGTAGTAAGGAGAAGACAGTCTATATCTGGTAGACCCAAGAAACCCATGTGATCGTGCGACTCTTACAGGGTGTGGACTGCTCTAATTTGGGCACCCTGGACAATTGTGCAGGTAGCGTCGTCTGTAATGGGTTAAATGGCAGCGTTTCAATCAAATATCTCCAACTTACTTGTAACGCAGCTGTACGTTTCCATGTCTATTTTTACTGTGACGCATGCGCAATATTTTTAGTGAGATATCAGTAGCCCTCACATACTTTTGAGGTTATTTTCTATGTAATAGATTTGAAACAGCTTCTTTATTCCTTATCTATGTGTGTTAGGATTTTCTCAGAGAATAAAGCTATCACACCAACTCGAATATAAGGCTTACTCTGCTTTTGCCTTCATTGGACTATAAGTGTTGAGGCTATATGACTGTGGAAGTGAAAAAAGAGTTTATGTTAGTGTTATAGTAGTTGTTTAGTTCCTGTCAAGCCTGATCAAGAAGATCTACGTTCAAATGTGTTCTAATAGTGACCATCCCATCTTTTTTCACGTAGTGTACTCACGCAAATATTAACCTCTGCTTCATCTCGTTTTTAAGAAAGAAAGGTGTTCTTTGAACAATATCTGGCTACTATTTCTGACAGTATATGCAGCCGTTGAAAGAACCCCACGTTTTTACGCCGGTGTTACTACCGACCCTTTTTCACTTCACATAGATTTCAATTTTCTTGATAGTTTTCTTAGTATTCAATTCGGTGTCTTTTCTGCTTCACACACACACACACACACACACACACACACACACACACACACACACACACACACACACACACACACACACACACACACACACACACACACACACACACACATGCATACATACACAAACACTAATAATTGAATTTCTCAACAAGGTAGTCAACCAACAACACTGAAACTACTTTCATATAGTACTCCCACTTCTTCCACTGCACCTCCTAGCACAATTGTTGCGAGCATTGTTGACATCGATGTAAAACTGATTATAATTAAATGACAGCCATTTTTTTAATTGTTAATATATTATTGTCAACAACATGCGCTTGGAGCCTTAGCAGTGGCCAACTGCAAAACATTACAATGGCGTGACATCTTGTGCCATTAATGATATCAAAGATTTCATCCGATTACGTAAAGCATTTTTCTTCTATTGAAACACACAAAACAGGCTTCTCTACTGCTTATTTGATACTACCTGTAGTCGATATATATCATGTATACTGAGAAAAGGCTACTCTGAAAACCATATACATACATACATACATACATACATACATACATACAGGGGTTGGACAAAATAATAGAAACACCTTAAAATTTCAAACAAATTAATTTTAATATGGGGTAGGACCACCTGTAATCATTCCAGGAATATAGACTCAGACCTTAAGAGACATGTGATTTGCGGAAACGCGCGTAGCGATGCATTAACTTTTATAAATTCCATCCAAGGGTTATTGTTATTATTATTATTATTATTATTATTATTATTATTATTATTATTATTATTATTATATTTATCCTACATTATATCGGTATAGCTCGATGCAACCCCAAAAACTGGTTCACCAATCAGCATCATTAGACTGTGACCGGCATAATGGAATAGGTGTTTATTTGCACATTCAAAACGTTTCCCGTAAATTATATATATATATATATATATATATATATATATATATATATATATATATATATATATATATATATATATATATATATATATATAAGTTTCCCGTAAATTATGTATATATATATATATATATATATATATATATATACATAAGGGACACGCACCAATATTTGAATTTCTCCTTTTGCCATCCCTCACACATCAAAAGGAACATCTCATACAGTATGGTAAAACGGATCTGTACTATAGTGATTGACCCCAAAATATGTCAAATCCAACTCAACGAGCTCAAAGACTTCCTAACAAAGCAAAAATACTCATCACACAGCTAAGGACATCAAGGGAAAAAAATTAATGCACACACGATCCCATTTATTAATACGTACAATCCTGGGGTAGCCGACATCTTTCACACCATAAAAATCAAACCTACCTATAATTCTACAAAACCCCAAAAGGAAAAAAATCTGATTGATAAAAACCCCTTACGAAATAGTAGACGTCAACCAAAAAATCTAAAAAAAAGCACCTCACAAGAGCAAAATTCACATCAGAGAATGAATCAGAATTCCCCGCAAAAGAATGCAGAGGTAGCAGATGTGGAACATGCAACAACGCCAACTTTAAATACTTAGAAAGTGGTTCCCACATAAAATTCAAGAGCGGATTCTCGTTCAAAGTAAATGCAGATATGAACTGCAAGACACAGAATCTCATTTTTATATACTGCATTACTTGCCCTAACTGCAAGGAAAATTACATTGACAAAACAAACAATTCCCTCTGCTAACGTGCAAGAATCCTCAAACAACACATCCGACAAGAGGAATTGCGCAAGATTCCACTGAGCAAGGATCTAGGAACATGCGGTGAAGGAAAGTTCAATATCTTACTCTTTTACAAATGTTCAAGAGATGACCCAAAATTCCGAAAAGCAATGGAGCTACACTTCGTCAAAAAATTCTCTGCAAAATTAAGTGTTTGAAAAAGAAGCAAAGGAACTACATTTTTATTATTATTATCTTTCTAATAATAATGATGATGGATGAAGAGAAAACATTTATATTACACTATTGCTTTTGTTTCTGAATGTGGGTCAAATGTTAATGACGTGATACTCATCTCTATAAATGATCATAACATTGGGACTTTGACAACTGTTGTTCTTATAGAACTTACATAAACCCGAGAAGGAATGCTAGAACCATTTTACCACTGGTTAAGAAAGATATCTAATGTAGCTACTTGGCAAAGTAATTTGTGAAAATGAGCTCTTTTGAATTATCTTATTTAAGCAAGCAAGAAAAATAAAAATAAATCCTATAAAAGGATAAAAGATACCCCAAAATATATATTTAAGCAGGCTCTGCTTTATTATAAGATTTATATCCTACAGAGTGGCTTCCAGCTAAATATACAATGTACATACAAAACTCAGTTTATGATGTTTGATTAAATGTACATGGAGAATTATTTTTTTTATATTCTGACTTTGTTTTCCTAATTTATGAATAATGTACTAATATTTAATGTTTGCCCATGTAAAACATTGGAATTACACAGAATTGGCTATTCAAGTGTAATAGAATATACATTTTCATAGAACTTTGAACTTCGAACTCTTTTTTTTTTTATTTTTCAGTGAGGAAAGCACCTTCC
Organism: Octopus bimaculoides; assembly: GCF_046866305.1. Classification (NCBI taxonomy): domain Eukaryota; kingdom Metazoa; phylum Mollusca; class Cephalopoda; order Octopoda; family Octopodidae; genus Octopus; species Octopus bimaculoides. The sequence goes on along the minus strand of NC_142933.1, from coordinate 36,348,493 downwards.
CCACTTTTCCTATTTTTTCCTACAGCCCTTGTGAGAAAATGTGATTATTTACAAATATGTTGATATGTATACAATGGAAAAAGAAAAAGAATGAAAGGAGAACTGACCATATCAAATTGAAAAGAAACCTCTTTCTCTCTCTCTCCTCTCCTCTCTCTCTCTCTCTATCTATCTATCCTTTCCACTTCCTTTACTTGTTTCAGTCACTTGACTGCAGCCATGCTGGGACAACCCTTTGAAGGGTTTAATGGAACAAATTCCCTCCAGTACTTACGTTTTTTTAAAGACTGGTACTTATTTTATCAATATCTTTTGCCGAACTGCTAGATAACGGTGGCGTCAAGAAATTAACACCGGTCTCAAGTGATTAGAGGGTGACAAACACCCACCTACATACACACACACACAATATATATATATATATATATGTGTGTGTGTGTACGACGGGGCTTCCA